>NC_051164.1:91644025-91756525 GCF_013339745.2 Dermacentor silvarum
ACGCTAGTGGCTCTTCGTGTACGGATCTGCGCCCCGGCCCCATCCCCTGCGCCACCCACTGCGACAGATTCATCGTTGCGATTTCTCGTGCCGTGAGTGTGTGGTACCGACAACGGGATCAGGTGTCATCCTACAGTGACGCGGTGCACGGCTATCTAAGCGACGGACAACCATGAAGTGAATTGTGCGTGTTATCGTATACGTTGCCCTAGTCCCGTCCCCGTGTCGTTGAAGTCTATCTGTGTTCGTTGCGCCATCCTTGTGTGTTTGAGGCCAGGCCCACATCATCATCGTAATCAGGCATCATCATGAGCCTATATTTATGCCCAGTGCAGGACGAAAGTCCTCTCCCTGTGATCTCCAATTACCACTGTCTTGCGCTAGCTGATTCCAACTCATAATCAGGAATAAATTGTAACAAAATCCTTCCGTTACCCCATCTAAGTGCCTATATGTAGAGGTGCACAGCATTAACTTACGCCCCTGAGCAAAAGCTTAAGGGACAGGGATTCCGCAATAAAGGCGATTTTTTTTTTCCTGCCTACGGATGTACCCTGAAATTGAGGACTGTAGTCCTAACTTGGCATTGCAAACATTTCCGGTGCACTCGTCAATTTCTGTTCGGGCGTCTGAACTACGAATGAATTTTTTTGTTTGTTTCAGCGAGCCTGCAGTCCGCATAAGTTTTGCTGTTTTAACAAGGGGTAGCCTGCGCCATATTAGCGTACCAACGTCTACGTTTCCCGTATATAACGTGGATAAAAGGAAAGCTGCAGTGGCGAGCAGCGCTATTCGGCTTGCCTGCTCTCCAACCTGTCTCGGGAACGACCGGCGCTCTGATCGCACGGTGAAAGCCCATTAGGAAAATGTCTTCCCGTTTTTAAACGGCCGGATGGCGTGACCAGATTCCCGGGCCTGCTTCGGGAAACAGGGACGGATGAGGGAGGCGAGAGAAGGTGGCACTGGAAGAGAGAGAGAGCTCCATGGCATGACACGACGGGACGACGAACGTTCCCTTGACCGTTCCCCCCTTTCCCTATCTCTCAGGCTCCGAGAACTGTGCATCTCCCTCCTCTGCCTCAAAGCTTGCGCCCTTTGAAGGTGCAGGCATCTATCAATCCCTAATCATAATTCACCGGCCCTGCGCGTGTTTGCGTTCATCCCCAGACAGTACAAAAAAAAGGAAGAAAAATTAGGAGAAGGTCACGCTAGTGAATATATGTGGGGAACTGGGGATGCTCGAGAAGGAAAATCACGGGAATTCGCGATAGGCTATTGAAACAATTGTGGCGAGTAAAACGGCGACGCATAATACGTTAACGGGGGCACAATATAGGTATTATTCAAAATAACGCGGATGTTCACAAAGGGAATGGGGGAAAAGTTCTGAATTGGAGGGAGGTTTTGTTGTGTTCAGAGAAATGTGGAGATTGAGGTGAGAGGATGGATAGTTGATACTAGACGAACACCTTTTATTTTCTTTTAAAGGGTGGGGTGAGGGCTGAGACGCTGCCCTACCCGTATACCCCTATACGGGAGTTCGTATAAATGTGGACAAGCGTGTACGCGTACATTTAAAGCGCAAGGCACGCGCATGTCAGAGTTTCTAGCCTTTTTGCAGCCGCTTTGTCAACGTTTTTCGCCATAATTCCCATTTCAGCCGCGAGTTTCGCTCACATAAACACCACGCGATGGCAGGCTTGGCGAGAGGATATCGACATTAGGTGCACGGGGACATCAAACAAATTACGGGGAGCCGAAAAAAAAAAGGGAGAGAGAGAGAGAGAGAGAGAGCGAAAGGGCGCAGCTGAGAATGTGGCGACACGCCGCACGCCAGGCTCACGGTCCAGATTTTGCGCACTAAAATTGCCGAGACGGCGTCGGCGACCGTGGGGGAGAACATGGCTCCTCGGCGAGCAAGCCCCATTATCGGACGCGTGCGAAGCTCAAAAACGAGCGAATCCAAAGCATTAAATAAATTTGAAAAAAAAAAAAAAAGCGTAGAGTCGAGAACAAACCGCGGAAAGAAAAGATGGGAGAGGGGGGGAGAGGGCAACCTGATGACGACGTGCCGGGAATAAACGACGACCACTCTTGGTTCGCTGACAAGTTTCGAAATCTCGCCCGCACGATTGCGCCGCCACGCATAGTATATTCCCGGAGTTCGCGCGCCCCGGCCACGACGACGACGTGCATACCCGATTGGAGCTCGCCGATTTTCTTTTGTATTTCTTTATTATTTTGACGTATGGCGTGCATACGTCCAGGTAATTTTGGAAGAAAAAGATAAAGTCTGATTTCTTTGAGACCGCTTCTCCGCGCTTCTGCGAGCGCTAGATACGAAGCGAAGCAAGAAGAATGAGCGGGAGTACCAGACCGCGTGTTATCTCCATAGCGATTCAAGACTGACTGACGTCAGTTCGTACATATATAACACCGCCTGTTTCTCCCCCTCTCTCTGAAGTCTCCGGGGCCTCGCTTTAGGACCGTGGCCCGTCCTTCACTGCAGCTTGCGCAATAAACGCAAAACAAGGTGGAGGCGCTGATAAATGCGCGTATACGCATATACGTATATGACGAGGGGGTGGGGTTCAGACTAATAGCCATGCCGCACTGTTGTTTCGGTGCGAGCAGTTCTTCTTCCCATTTCGGGCCAAGATAGGTGGACGTTTCGCGACGTGTTGAGGTGAAAAAAAAAAAGAAAAAAGCAAAGACAGGTCAACTAAACATTAAAAAAAATGAAAAAGAAGCGTTGCACAACACGTAGTTGTTCGTCCGGTCTTCCTGTAGCTGTTCGTTTACCTCAATATGAATCGCCCAGTTCCATGTTATATCGCAACGTGCATGTCCGTGTGCTAACTGAAGCCTTCCATTCCTATTTGGTCAAGTTGACACTGTCTCCCTCTCTGTAACTCCCACTTTACTTCTGTGATGTTCTTATCTTCCATTGCCCCTAGCATAAAAAAATGTCCGGTAAATGGGCTTTCAGCGTGAGGTGAATAATAGCGCGAAGGTACCCCCGCAACGTCAGTGTTTATTGTATTTCTTTGTAATAACACCGATATGCACGCAGGCCCTGGGGCACGGAAATGAGTTCAATTTGTCCTCGTATATCTCGTTGCTCGTAGACACACAAACTAAACGCGTGCAGGAAAACGACGCAAGGAGAAAAGAAACACTTCATGAGATTTGGTAGCGGAAGGGGTACAAGACTAACCTCGATCGTACAGAACTCGAAACGCAGAGATACCGGTAAGCACTCTGGCTCCGCGACAACGGCGAATGCTGGCGGATATATGTAGGTTGTACATGCAGAGGTCATTAATCACGTTGTAGAAATTTCGGCTACGTAGGTTGTAGATGTAGGTAGGGGGGGGGGGGGGGGGGTGCGAGCTGATATTAAAGGTTACATGCACTGAAACTACCAAAGACGCCACCGATTGCCGAAGGCAAGGAAAACACAGATTCTGTTAGGCGCCCCCTTTCACGAACGAGCACTCTCATCGGCAGTCCTTCCACAACTACATGCACACACAGCAGAGGTACGTACTTGGAGTAGCGGGTCTGTCTATGCGGTTGTACTACACGCCTATGAAAACAAAATACGCTGATGTTATGGGCATGCGCACTGCCAATTGCGCCCTTTCGCGATTTTGCTGTGCCACCAGCGTTCCCCACAAGCAAGACTGCCCACTTACATTATCCGATCACTTACAGCGCTTTTCGACATCTACTACTGCCCTCCGCATCGAATGCGTCGCGTGAGAAGCACTAGATACGACTGTACGTTTCATACTTGTACGTTCCACTATAATAGACGAGTGAAAACGTATAAAGCAACGCGCTTGTTTTATAAAGCAACTAGCCCGTTTTCTCTTTTATACACAACTTGCTCCTATGCAACGTGAAGCATGCGAAGGACAGTTCTGTTAGCGCGTTCCATTCAGACATGTGTAACGCGCCCGCAAGTGCTCTCGGTATACTCGTGTGCCGAAGCGCTATAAGTTGGCGTTGACACGAAGGCTGTACGTATGTGGCCTGTGTGACTATGATCACTATAAGGATCCTGATACGAGGCAAAGAATCCTTCGCATAAAAAGAGAAAAAAAGAAACAAGACAGCCACATATGTGTATTCTCGCCTTTATTGTTTTCGCCCTTTGTGCAAAGTTCAACGATATGTCTTTCTAAAACAGGAAGCAATCATACCAGATCAAAGGAGTAAGCAGACTACATACATGCAGGTGCGTGCCCGCCAACCGACGCCATCGTCTCGAAACAAAACCCACAAAGCCTCTCCACTCCACGTGTAGTGAGAAGCACAACTATTCATTACAACGATAGGGGTAAATGGATGTACACTTGAGAACTTCTTGCCACGAAGGAAAGCTACACGAGACGAAGGCTTCGTGAGATGCATTGAACGTGAGGTAAGAACTCTTATCTCCGTCACACGCTGACGGCGAAAAAGAACGAGAAAAAAGAGGGGGATCAACAAGAACTCCGAATACTTGGTCTGTACCACTGAAGACAGGCCAAATATGTATTTACCGACAACCCCAGGGGGCGCACAAAACGTGATGTCAGATAAACCGCGCCGCCGTAATTCGGCTCTTCCCTTCCCGATCACGTCCAAAACGAGCGCTATACTCCAGCTTTGTGCTGTCCAAACAGGACGCTGCAGAGTCGCAGAATTACGGGCGCTGTCTCCTGAAGAAAAATGCGAATTTAATGGTGCACGACGAAGGAATAAAAATAGGCTGTCTTCTAATACATAATGAAACAAAGCACATCTTGTTCTTGCAAAGCCTAAGAGGTTGACTTAAGCAGTCTGCATTAAGAAGTGTTCCGAAGTCCACCGTGATAACACCGGATAACACTTATCTCAACACGCGGGAAACAAGCTACCTCGTGATGCTACCTCGTATCGTGAAGGCTTTGACGCGGGAAACAGCGCCCCACCAGAATCCTATCCACCAATGTCGGGATGTTCAGCCTGGCGGCCACATGAAAACTGTGGGTTACTCAGCAGTTACGGCTGTTAAGCATAACTATACGAAAAAAACTATATAATAGTTTCAATGCTAGTCACTGCATGCTTAGAAGTATTCAAGCGATTAGAATGGGAAGGCTTGTGAGGATCAACGGGCGAATATCTCAGAAACTTTCCGCTTTCAGATGACATTGTCGTGTTAAGAAACACTGGGGACGAATTACAACAAATGGTTAAGGACCTTAACCGAGAAAGTGTAAGAGTGAGATGGAATTGATTAATATGCAGAAGACAAAGATAATGTTCAATACTCTGGCAAGGGAACAAGAATTCAGGATCGCCAGTCAGCCTCTAGAGTCTGTAAAGGAGTACGTTTATCTGTAGGTCAATTACTCACAGGGGACCCTGATCATGAGAAATAAATTCACGGAAGAATCAAATTGGGTTGGAGAGCATACGGCAGACATTGTGAAATCCTGACTGGGAGGTTACCACTGTCTTTGAAAAGAAAAGTGTACGATCATTGCATTCTACCCGTGCTAACATATGGGGCAGAAACTTGGAGGTTAACAAAGAAGCTCGAGAACAAGTTAAAAACTGCACAAACAGCGATGGAACGAAAATTGTTAGGGATACCGTTAAGAGACAGGAAAAGAGCGGTTTTGATCAGAAAGCTAGCAAACGGGGATAGACGATGTTCTAGTTGACATTACAAGAAAAAAATCTAGCTGGGCAGGCCATTTAATGCGTAGGGTAGATAACCGGTGGACCATGAGAGTTACAAAATGGATACCAAGAGAAGGGAAGCGCAGTGGGGTGGGGTGATGAAGTTAGGAAATTTGCAGGCGCAAGCTGGAATCAGCTAGCGCAAGACAGGGGTAGTTGGAGATCACAGGGATAGGCCTTCGTCCTGCAGTGGACATCGAAATAGAATGATGGGGATGCAGACAGGCAGGCAGTGAACTTTATTTTAGGTCCTGAGGAGCGACTCCGAGAACCCCTTACGGGGGAGGAGCCACCGCGGGCCACTCCCACGTTGGGACGGGCAGGCCGTGCCTGACCGCCGCGTCGTGGGCCCTCTGGACAGCCCGTAGCTGAGCGGTGAGGTCGGAGCTCTTGAGCGCCTCCACCCACTCTTCTTCTGTGGTGAGATTATCGTGGTCCCGTAACGAGGAACACCGCGAGAGCATGTGTTCTAAAGTGCAGAAGGGATCGCCGCAATCCGGACAATCGGGCTCGAACGAGTCCGCGTACGTACTGACCCTGGCTATAGACAGGGATATGACCCGGTCTGCAGCCGATGATGGGGATGATACGAAAATAAATTGCGTCGGAACCCATCTCGCGATGACTGTCCACGGTAACACGTTAGCAATTGATCAATGTGGCGAGAAAACTTATTGCCACCGCCGAAACGAGTTATGTAGGAGGCGTGCGCTGCAGCGGAACTCCTCTTTCACGCTTTCCTAAGAACACTCGGCGTCATCTAGCGCCGCCGCCGCGAAGCCTGCGCGTGTCCTCCGAAATGCGCGGCGCGCCCGCGCGTGCGAACGCTGAGAAACGCGTCATGCGGCAACCGGGATCCTCTCTCGCGCACATTTCGGGACAGGCTGCGCCATCTAGCTGCACTGCCGAGAAGCCCGCGCGTGGCCTCCAAGACGAGAGGCGTGGCAATCCGGTTCCCCGCGAACGGTGATAATTGTTCGCGTCGTTTGGCCACACACTCAGTGGCACATACTCAGTGAGACAAGTTGGCGAGATGTTCACTGAAGAGCGGCACACACCCAGTGAAATTCACGGAGCAGCTCGCTAAAGCGTTGGCGTGAACGGCGTTCATTGAAAAGCAGCACGTATATACAGTGCACTTGTGGCGCAAGCCTCGCAACGCCTCGGGTTGCTGACCTTGAGGAACGTGGACTCGACTCCGCTCAGCATCGGAGAAATTAAAGGGACCTTTTTCGTCATTGTAGAGAGGCACATTCCCAGTGGCTAGTTAGGCAAGATGGCGTCAAAGACGTTCACTGAAGAACGGCACACACCTGTTGGCACACACCCAGTGACCCAAATTGGCAAAAAAAAAGAAACAAAAAATAGGTTCATTGGAGACCAGCACAGGCCGAATGGCAAATACCCAGTACTCCAAGCGGGCGTCAAAGTTTTTTTTTTTTTTTCCGAGCAATGGTACCTATACCCATTCCCGCGATTACAGTAACCCATTTCCGGTTCGAAAGAGGTTCGTTGTAGAGGAACATGTACGTATACTCTGCCCCATACTTAGTGACTTAAGTAGCTCCGACAGTTGGTTTCGAACGCTGTTCCCTCGGCACAACAGCTCGATGCTCTAACCATTCGATCATGGATTACAAAGTGATCCAGGTCGGCGGGAAAAAAGGTTTGACCCATACATACAAACATACTTAGTCCCCGAAAGTGAGAGAAGTAATCTAAGAATGCTAACGCATTAAAATTTACAATGAGGCTTGTGATGAACTGAACGATGAACCCTACGTCCGGCACCTCTTAACATAACGCTCCCACTAATAAACACTCGTTCGTCCAGTACACGAGTATGGCTCGGTTGGATGGAATCCATACCTGACATTCCCAAAACTGCGTTTGTCCAGGAGAAAGCCTTAGGCGTCATTTATCGTCGCTACGACAGGTAGTTTCCACCTAGTTCCATCTTTGTAATCTTCGGCTTGCCACCCGTCGCCACAACGAATCTTCATGCTCCAATGAACTTTACTCAGTAACTACATCACACCCGCTGTTCAAAAAGCATTTCTCAAGTCATTGTCCGCAGGAAGATCCCGTAGCGCCTTAAAGAGCTCACCTCTGCTTGTTGGGGCACGACCAGTGTAGCACAAAAAGGAATCAAAATGCGACGGGTGCCGTGGATTTCGTATTAAGCTAACTTCCGGTTCCGCTGGAATAGGGAACACCGCAAATAACAAACAACTTACCTTGCCTCAATTTTTCTAATGGTGTTACCGCCTTAGTACCGAGGAGTAAAGCATTCCTTTAGGACGGCTATCTCCGCACCAGGGAAAAGAAGAAAAAAATGGGAAAGAAAAACGGAAACGACGAGTGTTTCTACGACTAGAACTTACGTTTCTACAGCACGTCGGACTTGAGAGAAACACCTGTCACGATTCAGTCGTAAACAAAACGACTCCTCTTCCGCCTCAGCGGCTATACGTGCGTATTCTTCAAGACCTCGGCGAACGGAGATACAGAAAGCATTTGTGCTGCGAGAGGCCTCTTTCGGAAGAATAAGAATACAAACTGAAAACCCATAGCGATGGCTCGAGCGATAACAGCAAGAAAATACAGACACTCCGTTGCCTTGCAATATATATATATATATATATATATATATATATATATATATATATATATATATATATATATATACACTAAAGCGAAATGCACCGGCGTCTCTGTTCTTCTTGGAAGTGTCGACGACGACACTACAGTGGCTAACGACGCCGCCGGTACGCGAGTGCCACCTGCAACAACTATGCAACAGTGACGCAGGAGATAATAGGTATAGAAGGGGGAGCTTCCGTAACAAATATCGACGCGGCACCAGGAAGCATGCAGCTCAGATAAGGTGCCCCCGACTCACAAGCACCACAGGCCGCAGAAGATTGCCACAGCGACGCGATGTATGAACGCGACCGTCGGCATATCGCGACTAGACGAACGCCGGTGTGTGCGTGTATTACGATTGCCTTTGAAGTCGTGCGCCGCGCTCCTCTGCGCGCGGGAAGACCTCCGAGGGCTTACGGTGACGGTCTGGATCGCACAAAGGCGAATAGCCGCGTTCTGCTACGAGACGACGACCGCCGTTCCGTAACAATCGCGTGTGCCTATCCGTTTCGGAGATGTCCGCGACAAAGGCCCCCCTTTGATTACGCTGTACGATAGAGCGATGCGGCGGCATGCCGTGTCGACTGCCCCTCGAAAGTCTCGCATTCATGCGCGTGTGCGCGCGCTTACCTGTGTCGGTACGTAGAGTGCTCATAACAACCGCAATAATACTAACGTGCATTTCGTTTCCAGTTTACCCGGCACTTGTAACAGTGGCTTGATTCAGACTCGAAAACGTATACTTGGAACGAGAAAATGGCTACAGGGCAACTTTACACGTCGCACACCCATGTAATATTACGTACTTTAGGTACGCGTACGTTTACTTTGTATGTATGTGCATGCATGTACAGTCGCGAGCAAAAGTTTAGAGAGCCAACGGTTACTTTGTTTTTCTTGGCAGCCTGGGTATGCCGGCTGAAATGAAGCGACAACCTGTTCGACCAATCCGGCGTTTTGAAACGACGTCTCGTGATCTCCGAACTTATGCTCGGGACTGCACGTATGCCGTATGTGCGTGTGCGCTTGAGTAGATATGTACATGCTATCCACTTCGCAGTTGTTTGCGACGGCAAACTGACTGTAATTGCGATATACAAATTATAGGGACATTCGAGGAGCGTTTGCGCCGCCGCCGCCGCCGTGCTGTTTCGGTTTCCACAGGGCAAGTGCGGCCCGCGCGTCGAGAGTTCGCAGTCGAGTGGTTCATGGGAGCAGTTCACGGCTAGGACTCCCACACATTTCCGTTACCAGAAATGAACGGAATCTACGTCACTGCCTGATGACGGCGCCAAGCGCATGCCAGCTTCTGTACAACAGATATAGGACTGCAATGACGTCATCCTAGCCGTTCGAGCACCAGCACGGTGAGAAGCTGCGTCTGCGACGTCACGTGAAAGCTATCTGTAGACGTAATGATGCAAAAGTATCGGCACTATTGCAAAACGCTTTAAAAATAAAGCAGCCATGAAACACACAAACAATTAATTCTGCACCCTTTCGGCACTCGAATATTCCTGTAAGTTTGCATCTAGAACGAATCTCATGCACATTCTCCTATGAACTACCACGTCAGAGATTTCTCGGCTCCTCAGCGATGAACGCTTGTTCTCCCCTCCTCTTCTTTCAAACCCCTTTCCCCCTTCCCCAGTGCAGCCTGGCCTACCGAGCTCACCCTGGTTAATCTATCTGCCTTTCCCTGATGACTGTCTCTCACTCCCTCTCGGCTACTAAACGCAGCCTTGGCGACCTTGGTGTCGTCGTCCCGTTCTGTCCGTGTCAGTACGTTCTGCTGGAAACCATTTTTGCTATGTGCAACCAACGATCTCAGGCAAACACCATTCTGAACTGCCCTGATCCCGTGGGGACTAGAGAAACCTTTGTTTCAAGTTCTGTTTCTGATCGCCAAGCCCAAAGAAGACACCCGATTTACCAGTGTTTCACGGTGACAAGCTGTGGACCCATCATAAAACATCCCTGCATCGACGGCAAATAGTTCCACTGACACTGTTAGGTAACACCTCAGGGGCTGCGTCAGGAGGAGGGCCTATAATAGGTGATGTCCAAATCCACGCCCCGGCGTCGGTTGCCTCTATGTAATAGAAACGGATCTCAAAGGCTACGCTTTTGCTGGCTGCATGCGCCGGAAGTGATTGCGGAGCCGTAAACAAGTCACCACGTTTTCGACATCAAGAAGCACTGACTGGAACTGTCAAAGACCACTCTATATGTGCAAACCACTTTGCGGTTACTTTCATATATGTCCGCATGTCATATATATATTGCGTTGTCTAGTGCACCTATATGCGCATGCACGTACGTATACGTGGCCTCTCGCCGGCATAACGAGAATCGACTCCTCGGACCCAAGTCGTCCGTGCCGCTGTGACAGCCGCAGCAGCTAGCGATCCCGAGTCGGATGTGTGGACGCGGAAAGCGATCACATCAGAGGAGCGGCGTTTCACAAAGAATCGTCCCTCTGTTGCAACCACAATGTCCTCTCGCTTTGTGTACTGCCGCCGGTGAGCGGGTCGCCGAAAGACGGCCAAAGCAGATAGGAGGGTGAATTATATATGCCCGGTTTCTAGGCGTTCCTTGCAGAACGCCGTATCTGAGCGTGGGCGGAGCCAGGAAGCAAACGCTCGCGCGACGTTTGTTCTTAATTCCTTTTTATGCGGCATGCACCGGAAGTACATAAACGCTGCCGTTGTGACGTCACCCTTAGTCCTTTCTAGCATTTCTACCGATACGCTAATACCGCACATTATTTTCTTTAGCTGCGCAGACACTCAGAATGAATCCCGAAGTCAAGATGCGGTCGCCAAGTAAAGCATACGTTAGAAACACGCTGGAAGTCTATAGGCAACCACGCATCTCTGTAGGTAGTTTATGGTCGAAAGTCAATGACGTTTTCTTTCACAGAAGTTATTTTCTAGCTCGTACCAAACTTGTTTGGTTACGTCTTCTGTTATAATTCTGTTTGTTTTTGGCGTTCCATAGCGTGACGGCGTCGCCATTTTCGTATTTTTCAGATCGATAAACAAAATGCCGCTATAGTCTCGTTCAAGCTACGTAAAACGCCCAGTTTTGTTATGGGATGGCGATGCGTAAAAAATACGTCTTTAAAGTGACAAGCTGCGGGCAACGGTAGCACATATATCAGATGGCTGCCAAAACCACTTTCGCATTCTTCGCGCCAAATTGTCATCTTCGTTGATAATCAGAACCTCGGCTCATTCTCACATTCAAGGTCATACAATGTCATACGGGGGGTGCGTACTTACGCGCATAGAAAGTGTCACTAAACAGATATGAGCGACACCGGAAGCATTCGCGCGAGTAAATGTCTCTTAGCAGATGCGACTGTAGGCAATAAATACCGTTACGACGGATACAGAACAACGCTAACTGTGAATGCAGGTGAAGGACTGATGCAGGCAAACGTCGTCAGGCTCGCGAAGTTTCCATTTCTGATTATGATTAATGGTGTTCATTGGCGCGAGGGCCGGATGCGACCGAAGAGCGCCAAGGCCGTGGTAATGGGTTCTCAATTGTACATGAACCGTTAATTACGAGGGGTGGATGAAACACGGCTGCATAGAGGCCCCAGAACATTCCGCTGAAAAGTTTTCATACCTCGCCACCAGCGTCCACTGCAATGTGGCAGGAAGTGGACGACCGCGCACGCTTACATACAGAACATGCGTACGCAAACGAGCGTCCGCTCTGACACCGAAGGCGCGCAAGACACGACCGACCTCGACGAAGCAGCGGTCCGCAAACCACATTTAGGCGCCATTATCAGGTGGGGGGCCAAGAAGTGCAAACAAAGAAATCGCAGCCTCGCGTGATCTCCCGCAATCGGCGCCACTGCAGCACGCCATTCCTCGCAGACAGACACTCCGAGACACGCCATTGCGAAAGCGCGTACAGCGCCTATAGCGGATACGGGCAAACACACGGACGGACTCGCACATTTGTCGACGGCCAGTGTAATAGTGTCGAAACGCCCCATGAGCGAATCAAACGCGCGTCAGATCAATGAAAGAGACAAGCACGGGGAGTCGGGGAGGGCACGCGGTTTCGGTGGGAATTAATTCGGTGCAGTATACTATCAGTGGGCTCAATGTGTGGGAATACGACACTCTTCAGATATAGGCACCCTGCGCTAAAGCTTTGCAGAGCAGACAGCAGCGCCAGAACACACAGCCTAACGAGTGGTGGAAGCAAAACTGGAGTGACGCTGCATATATTCGCCGTGACACTTTCGATCGCTTATCGCGGGGCAAGAGTGTCCGAGTTGTGAAAACGTTGAAAATGCGCATGCGCAGGGCGTAACACTCCGACGAGCGACAAAATGACCGCTATCGTTTGGAATGGCGTATCATTTTCATCCCCTCTCTAGCGGCCGGTGTCGGCGACGCTGGGGTGAAAAATGAAAACGTCGTAGCGCCCTATGTACAGTGCAGGGTGCCCATACTCACTCTAGCGAGTCGGCCTAAAGAAACTTAGTGAAAAGGGTGGATGAAATATATGCTCCACTTTGCCTCGGCTCTGTCCTTCTCACAAGTACTGTTCGGGATGAGAACGCTTCTTCGATAGTTCGTCTAGATTCAACTTTCTTTCACGGTATTTAGATGTCACTTTGGTCTTGCTGGGTTACCAAATGACAATACCAAAAACATACCAAATACCCACAAGTGGACACAGGGACAGACATACCGTAGGTCACTTGGCAGAACATCGCATACATGATGCGTCATGCGCAGGCTGTTGGTTCGAACGAGATTTGGGAGAGAGCCTTGGCCAGCTCCTGACCTCGAGGATCAGCAACGGCTGATTGCGAGGGCCCAGGACGCGGCCCGAGCTCAAGGCATTCTGGAATGAGCACGCCACTCCAAAGCTGCATTTACATAATAAACATGTTTATTCTCCCTCTTTCCCTCTCTCTCGTCGGCGACTTTTCTTCCGCGTTCATTTCTATTTTCTTTTATTGATATCAGATTGACCTCTAATTGCCTCCTCATTCGTACTTAAACACACACACACACACACACACACACACACACACACACACACACACACACACACACACACACACACACACACACACACACACACACACACACAACTTGCTGATCTGTACGGAATCGTGCAGACGGTACAAACAGAAGCGTCTGATCAAAGCTGCCGATTCCAAAAGCCAACGACGAACAACGCGTAACTAATGATGCGACAAATCGACTCGATGCAACCATCAACCGACCGATAGAAAAGAGAAATCAAACGGGCATGGACCTTCAAATAACCGAGCAGTACGTATACGTATAAGCTTGCAGACGCTCTGTCAGCCGAGGAATCTCTCGCGTCGATCGGCACGGATGTAGGAGACTCATCGTGTTGCACGCAAGATGCGATCGTAATGTGTTGCCCAACCTGTGTCGTATGCGTGCGTTGCGTTCAACTTTCCCGCCTCGCTTTTTTTCCCCGTTCTTGTGATTGCGCTTCGGCGCTGCTCCATCTAGCTCCATCTAGTAATGCGCGCGCAGCGATCACGTGGGCACGGGGGCGAAAAGCGCATCCGCGGACGCACATTACATAAACCGGACTCGGGGTTCGCGATGCGAGACCGGAATCGGGCGTATGATACGCTGGACTCGGCTTCGGTTTCTGCACGCTTTGGTTCGCTGATGGAGCGCAAACACGCGTGGCGAGGAGTGCGTGGGTTTCGAACGGCGACGGCAGAGAACGAGGCGTGACGGGCTGAGAGAACGACTAATGACCAGCAGCGACGGCACTGCGATTAAAACGATGCCCGATTATTAAATTTCATTTATCTCCCTCTCTTACAAGGCTTGGTCCAGCCATTGACCCACGAGAGCGCGCGAGTCCATGGCTTAATGCGCGCGTAACGAGGCTGATATGTAAATGAGATCTTCAGACGGTCATCAAACGGCATGAAACCGCACTTGCACGAAACGCATTACCGGAGTCGACGGACGTCCAAGTTTGAAGCGCACGTGCTATCAACGCCGCGGTCACGGCGAACGGGTTGAATAGTATAGAAAGACATAACGTTAGCTTCAACAGACACTTCATTTTTGGGACATTTCGATATGTAGATGTGTGTTGGTCTATTGCCATCCCAATAAGCTGCCTGTAGCGGTAAGATTAGGAAGGCGGGAGAAGGAGGAGGTGGCGAAAGGTGGGGGGGGGGGGGGGGGGGGGGGGCAGCGGCAACTGACCTACCCTAACCCTGTGTTGCTCACGTATGCCTGACGTCATTCTGACGCCAGTGGAGAAGCCTGACGCTTCTTCATCGACGCAGCTTGGGCCGCTTTGCGGGAAAAGCCATGAATGTAAGTTAGAGAAAACCATCCAAAAGCGTCTGTCTTCTAAAAGCAACGAGCCGGGTCTCTCACGATTCAACGAATGAAACAGTGCTGTGACACTTCAGCGTGAATTCAACAGCCCAATTTACAATTTAGTCTCCCAAGGAATAGCGCAAATATATAGAACACGGACTGATAAACGACACGACACATGAAGCGCATGCGCGAGAAATGTGCATATTGCAAGCGTCGTGTCCTACTTCGGCCCGTGTTTTATTTGCGCCTATCCTTGCAGTACGTAGTACACCAACATGGCCGAAGTTAGACCATTCTCAAGTAGAATTGAGCTCATTCGTCATTCCTATATACCAAAGAACGCAGAAGTCAAACGCAACATGCCAGACATGAAACCACCGGCACCGTTTCCCAACAAACAACTCAGCCAGGTTGGCGTCACGTTTCAGCGTAACCTATTTCGGGCTCTCGCTTAAAATCACTTATTCTCGGTATCCACGTATAACCATCCGGCCGCTCCACGCCATTACCACAATACACGCCTCCGAAGATTTACATCGTTTCTGTTTCGACGTCGAAAGAGTTCGCCTTATGCATGCACGACGCAAAGTGTTCTATTTGAATATGTCTACAATCGGGCGGCAAGCTCTTTTCTTTCCGTTCTTCTACGCAGAGCGTACATGTATACGTCGGCAAGACCCAGAGATAGCACTCAATATTTTGTAGCGGCTTCGACCCGTGAGGCGGCTTCATTACTATGCGTCCCGTGGAACACGTGCACGGGAGCTACAGCTGCAGGATTGGCAACCCGGTGAGCAGCGTGCCTATAAGCAGTAATATCGGAGACCGAAACGGTTAGTCTCAGGAGAGCGCAGTATCTAAAATGCTAATGCCCGGGCGCCCACACGCACACACAC
This sequence comes from Dermacentor silvarum, assembly GCF_013339745.2. Classification (NCBI taxonomy): domain Eukaryota; kingdom Metazoa; phylum Arthropoda; class Arachnida; order Ixodida; family Ixodidae; genus Dermacentor; species Dermacentor silvarum. The sequence goes on from NC_051164.1 coordinate 91,659,654, forward strand.
ACACGTTTCCAGTGACCGTTCTCGTTTGCACAGCGCCCCGTTAACATTGGGTGTTACGTAACCGGGCACTCAGTCGATGCAGTTATAGGGTAATCTATTGAAGCCCTCGCTGACGGAAAACTACGCGCGCATTGCAACGCTAGAAAGAGCTTAGTAGCAAGAGACAGTGAGAACACCAATTATCAAATAAAAATGAAGTTGAAAGGCTTTTCAGTTTGGCGTGACATTTTCTTGTTGAAAGCATTTAAAAGCTACCGCCGATACTGTGGCAAAGGTGTCTATTTGGCAATAACGGAAACCTTCGAAGAATTACCTGCGAATACGAACTAGACTTTCTTTCACCTAGTAACCATTTGCTTGCCGACTAATCTCCTGCATTTTGCATTGCTGCAATCGCTGCCCAATGAAGGCAATCAGCAGTGTCGCTCGCATAACGTCATGATAACGGATGTAATAAATGATATTCCGGACACTACATCCGTGATTAATTTACCTCGGCCTTGTAAAAGCAAAGGGGTTGATTTTTTTTTAATTTACAATCAGCTGTGAGCCACGCGCGAAGTAAAAACAGTTAATCGCTGCAGAACCAACCTCGGGTTAATCTACTTGTAAGCGATAGCACGCACGTTACGACAGGAGGCGGTCTGTAGTGACGAAGGTGCCACCTATATACAGGGTGCCTCACTTAACTTGGGCCAAACTTTAAAATTGTGTAAATCCTACGTAGCTCCACAGAACCAAGGTAATGTTCTTTGCCGTCGCTCGGAGATACATTATTTTTTTATTCCACCTAATAATTATATAATAATAGATAATTAGTCTTAATTAACATATGGTAGTACACGCTGTAATTCATTCTGATCCTAACTTATTTATAAGAATTTCTAACTACAGCTTGTATCTATTTATATTCGTGCTAATATGATGTTTTGATACTGTAAGTACTTGTGTTTATATTTGTTTGTTACACGCGTACCTACGAATTATATAAAACGTGTGAAGTTAATCTTTGTTGCATTTAATTATATGTTCGACCTTTTTTTTTCTTTTTTTGAAGTCAAGATAACACGTGTACGTATATGATCTAGTTATTCCTGCGATGTAATGATGCTCTAACTATATCGTATAATGTTAGTACCAGTATTTGCCTTACTCTTACTCTTTCATTGGACCAGCAACTAGACTTTGGCTATGCGTCCAACCAGTTTTGGAAACTGTATGTTCTATGTCTGCATAATAATAATACTAAAAATTGAATCAGCTTCTCAATTATTATAATCAAAAGAAAAGTGTCAATGAGAAAATTGTAGAGGAACATGAGAAACTTACGATATACCTATCTGTTGCTCAATACATGCTGCATAAAAGGTTTTTTGTTTTGTTTTTGTTGGTTTGTTTTTTTCGAGCGTGTAAGAAGCCCGCATTTACACGCAATATTGCCGCGCGACTGGCCGCTCGAGGCACTTTGCGTGTATTCGCGGGCTTCTTTCACGCCGGGAAAAACACTTTTATGTAGCCCGTATTCAGCAATAGCAAGCTGTACCGAGAGTTTTTCATGTCACTCTACAATTTTCTCATTGACACTTTTCATCTAATATTTGAGAATGTAATTGATTAATTAAGACTAATGATGCAATTAAGCGGAACGCAAAAAAAAAACATCTGAGTATCTTCTTCTTTCTGGGGTTTTACGTGCCAAAACCAGTTCTGATTAAGAGGCACGCCGTAGTGGAGAACTCCGGATGAATTTCGACCACCTGGGGTTCTTTAACGTGCACTACAACGCAAGCACACGGGCGTTTTTGCATTTCGCCTCCATCGAAATGCGGCCGCCGCGGCCGGGATTCGATCCCGCGATCTGAGTATCTCCAAACGACGGCAAACAACATTACCTTGGTCCTGTCCAGCTAAGTGGCATTTGCAGATTTTGAAAGTTTGGTGCAAGTAGCGTGGGTCAGTCAGTACCCTGTATAATGTGGTGCACGGTCCGCGCTAATAAGGGAACTGGTTAAAAGTAGACGGTATATAAGAGTGCCCTACTCTCCTTGCGTCCCTGCACCGTATACCTATACAGTATACGTAAGTACCAAAAAGCGCGTTCGACAAGTTTTCTAGTATGGGCCGAACAACATTACACCGACAGTGATCTAAGGTGCCCGCTTTAACCGATCTTAGCCGAACCGTATACCAGGGCGTGAACGACTCGGGCGTAGACTGGAGGAGGCAGGGAGAATAAGTTGTTCACGGTCTGTGGCCGTAAATATCGACGCCGCAATCGCGCAGTGCCCGACGAATTCGCCATGGGAGGCCCGTATTTCCAACGTGACCCCGGAGACGCTGCGTGCGGACGTCACTGCGCTCTAGCCGTTCATCCGTGGCTCGTGCCATCCTGGATGCAAAGGAACCGGCGTGAGCTCCAGAAAACCACGCGTCACCTTCAACTCCCCAAGCCCAGCTTGAATAATGGCACTGACCGCGATCCGACGCCGGTGGTTGAGAGAGCCGATCGACTCGAGCCGAGAAGAGTTTGGTAAGTGAACACCCGGAGCAGCTGTCGCTTCTTAATACCGAGTCGAACTTATATACTGAATGATTTTTTTTCTTTAGCTGCCCCAAATTTTAAAGAATTGCCTGTGGCAGTCAGCCTAACTCTAACCCTTGATTCAAATTACTCGATGAGGCGGCCCCTACTTCCACGAGAAATCAAAATGCTGAATTTAATAATTAACATAACTGCAGTAGTTCACATTTTATTCAATTTATTTAATGCACATAGTTCAATATACGAATTGTAGCTAGTGAATTTGCGCGGCAAAGCCAACGTTGTGGCCAAGTCACGTCACCCTCGGAAGCTCGTGTTATCCGCACGTTCCTAGCACGTACGTGCATGCTCTCGCCTGCGTTCTAACTGCGTCTAACACCAAGTTAACACCAAGGTAACACCAAGTTAACAAATTTGTCCTTCTGCATAAAAAACAGGTATCGCCGTTCTGCAAACTCTATCAGCGCATCCAAAGCGGTCAATCTTGATATATAAATTTACAACTTACGTGAATGTGTTGAAATGTTTTAAATGGTGTATTGCAAAAGTCTCAAATAATAACGGTATATCGCAGAGCAGTGTATAATACATCCTTTTTTTTTTTGGTTCACATGTACTATTAGGTTAATTTACTACATTTTGATATCGCTTTTCATTGCTGAGTTAGAGCTGTAAAACTTCATAGTTTCATTCTCTGAAAATTCGTGACTTCCAACAATCTTTACCAAAATATCCCTAAATAAAAAAATCCGCGTGCAACAGTCACCAGATTTTACCTCTTTTATATATAACAAACCTCACGAAATATGGTGCGCTGGTTGCTGAGAAATTCGATTTATATTTTCCCATGTATTTAGACATGAACCCCCGAGCTAAAGCTAGAGGAAGCTTTAGCTCTGCCCCAACTCCGACGCCGCCTATTCGAAAACATGTAAAACGCAGAAATGCTTTTCTGAGTTAACCCCTGGGCCGATTTTAATAAAATTTACGGCATTTGAGAGAAAAAGCTAATTCTAGTGACTGTTCGAAGCAGAATTTGGATTTATTGCTCGAGGTTTTTTTTAACAAAATTGTTGAAAATTGGCAAGATTGAAAAATACCGCAGCATGAAGTTTACGAATCCGCAACTACTCCGCAACAAGAGCAAGTATGGCAGTTCTGTAAACTCAATCCGAAAGAACGTCCAATGCGAGAACATTTTATATATTAATTTATACCTTATTTGAACTTGTTACAATGTTTACAAAGAGTGGAGGTCTGCCCGCAGGATGGGCAGGCGTCGTCGCGATATACGTCTGGGTAAACTTCGTGCAGAACGGCCAGACACGGATATGTGCCGGTCTGTAAGCGAAACAGCTTGCGCCCTATTCAATTTGGGGTGAGGGGGCGGAAAGACCCTTCTGGACATGTAGAAAAAATTTGTTACGTCGTTGTGAGTAGCGGGAGCATCCCTGTGGCCGTAGGGGGGAGGGGTGTCGGCTCTCCTTACAGAGGAAGCGAGGTAAAAAAAAATTATGGGGTTTTACGTGCCAAAACCAGTTCTGATTATGAGGCACGCCGTAGTGGGGGACTCCGGAAATTTTGACCACCTGGGGTTCTTTAACGTGCACCTAAATCTAAGTACACGGGTGTTTTCGCATTTCGCCCCCATAGAAATGCGGCCACCGTGGCCGGGATTCGATCCCGCGACCTCGTGCTCAGCAGCCCAACACCATAGCCACTGAGCAACCACGGCGGGTAGGAAGCGCGGTCGGTCACGTGATATTTAACTTTTTCTTTTGAATGAATCAAAGATATTCAATTATGGTGCAACGGTTGCAAATTTCTCCTTTCCCATGAAATTAGACATGAACCCCCGAGCTAAAGACTCACCCGGTTTGGTCATTTTGAACTGACAAGCGCAGTGCATACAATGCGCGCTAACGATCGTGCCTGCAAATTATTGCATAGCTGCGCCGCGAAAACAGCTGAAACTTAAAACCTAACGCCGTTTTCCCTTCTCCTCGCGGGCGCTGCGCTCCCAACCGGAACGTCGACGTCAATGGCGTAAGTGCGCCTACGTAGTACGCCGTGCTGTGACGTCACTCACAGTGGCACGTGACCGAGTTATTCAAGACAACAGCAGTTATTCGTTTGATCTGTGGCTTCAGTAGACGAATTAAAGTTTAGAGAGATAATACATACCGAATGCGTACCGAAAACATACAAACCGAATGTCTGCTCATCTTTGTTTTACTTCGTACCGTAGCAAGAGGTGTAGTTCCGTGTCGTCTGCTTGTTCCCACGTCATGCAGTCGCGAACGCCGAGAGCGAAACTGTCATTTTCTACTGTGTTCCAGCGAGCGATCATGCTCTGTGATCCGCTTGCGTCTGCACATTCATTTAGCGCTGACTTATACCGCTAGTCAGGTGTTCCCGTGCACAGCGCGCAAAAGCGTGCGCTGCGCGAAACGAGAAAAATCATGATTTTGGGGTCATGTGCCATCATGCGACAAAAACGTACCAGCGTGTCGCTTAATTCCGACAGAGGACACAATGCTAGGCATGCGGAGTTTCCAAATCGGCGCGAACAATCCAAGAACCTCACTCAACTTAACCTATTACAGGTGCTCAAATATCTGTCGTTGCTTCTGCGATACTAATTGTTTTACAGGCTGCCATAACATGCGAGACAGTTCGCCTGCCAAGTCAGAGCTCGCATAGTGCGAAAACGCTGGCGTACTGTGCTTCGAGGTGCACTCACTCACTCACTCACTCACTCACTCACTCACTCACTCACTCACTCACTCACTCACTCACTCACCATCTCTCTCTCTCTCTCTCTCTCTCTCTCTCTCTCTCTCTTCGCTCTATGTGTCTAGCGCTGCCGTTTTCAAGATTCACAATACAGGGCTGAAAGCTCCACTCCAGGTGTCTTTATACGCCCTCCGTTTCGAATACTGCATCCTACCGCCACTTGTAAGCTGCCCACAAGTGGCGGCGGGACGCAGCATACGAAAGAGAAACGCGCGTGGGTCAATCGGCGGCTTGGTTGACCGAAGATTCACGATGGTCATCCTCGTCGCGTTCGCGGGACGAATCGCTTCGCGCGCGATGGATGGAAGAGGCCGGCAGGCGAAGCGGTGGGTTGCTGCGTGGGTGGGTTACTCGACAGTCCCGGCTTTATTCTGTCGGTTGTCAGAATAAATGGGCGGGTTAACCTGAATTGAGAGCCGCTCTAACATGTATGGGGCGGTGCGTAGATTCAAAGAACAGCGGAGATGGCTGTGGGGCCCCGTAGACGACGTTAAGACCAGAGGACAGGGCTGTGGCACGATGGCGAACGCATGCGTATTGACGACGACGAGCCTTCGAAACAATGCATACCTGCCAGCCTGCGAACCTTATATATATATATATATATATATATATATATATATATATATATATATATATATATATACTGCAATTCGTCGGCCCTTCCACTCCGTGAAGGTGGACGATAAGTGAAGCTTGTCGACGAAGCTTGTCCCTTCGTATACCTAACCGTCCCCTTTACCATCAACTTTACGTTGACCGGAATGGCCGTCCCATCTCGACGGCGGCGCAGCTGTGACGCGCGCGACCAGCTGCGGAGACACCAACCGTGCTCTCTTTCTCCCTCCCCTACGCGTAATGCGCGCTGATTGGCTCCGCTGTGTCACGCGATCCGATTACGTGAGTACAAAGCGCGCTGATTGGCTGCGCTATGCACCCTCTCGTCTTGTGTATCTTCTCGGTTTTCACGGTTCACAGTGCTGAACGCAGGCAGTTTTCCCTTGATTAAAGATTCCTTACACGTACCGCAAACTCTAAATTCACCAAGTTCTTCTCCACTATAGTAGCGTAATGTTCATTCAACATTTCCGAGGCATTGTGTCGCTGTTCATCGGAGCGAATTACACTGTTGAGGGACAAGTTGTTGTCGAACCGCTAACGTTTGCGTTCGATGTCTCGAGTATGCTCGGCGGCGTGGTTAGCAGCATCCGCCCGCCATTGCCGCTTGCAATTCTTCGAAATTAAATTGCTTCAAAATTACATCTGTCCAGTCACGTAAGCCAATGATTGACTCATATACCCTTAAGCAATGACTCATACCCCCGTAAACGCGGCCTTCCCATTACGACGACAGAAGAGAAATTCTACGCTGAAAGATGAGCGGCAACGGAGCCAGCTGGGGAAGAAGACGACGATGACAAACGTGGAAGCAGTGGCACGAGCGCGTTCAACGAGCCAGCTGTGGAAGAAGACGACGCTCGAGCCATTGCTGATGATAGTTTCTGCGAACAGACACAGATGTTCAGGATAGACATAGACAAGCTTCGCTTGTAAACGACAGCGAATCAACTAACCGTGTTCATCGCCTTGTCGAACTTCATGGCGATGTCGAACTTCACGTCGCACACGAGTAGTAGCCAACTTGGAACAGCCGAGCTTGCAGGGCAATGTATTGTTTTTAGAACGTGGTGAACTTTTCAGTGACTTACTTGTTGCGGATTTCGCCTGCTTCAGAAACATGTCTGAATAAACGTGCACGAAGCAAGCACCCAACTAATGTTCTGTCGTAGACATGAAAGGGTACGGTCCGAGACCGACAAGCGAAACTTTTTCGCACCAGACTCTGAACTGCTGACCAGTTAATACCAGTTCGCATCCGCTATGAATTCCGGCGCTTCTGGAAGGCGGACGTTCTCTGCGCTTCTTGCTGCGTGAAGAGCTTGGCATTCCATCAATTCCATCGACAAACCAGCGGCACCTAGCGATCGAGCGCCGAGTGAAGTGCGTTGTAGAAAGAACCAACGAGCCGAACGAACCTGTGGCGTCTAGCGAGGGAAGAGCGAAACACATCAATCGATTCGAGTTGGTATCGTGCCCCTTTTGCGTTGTGTAGTGATATGACCTCGACCGGGTGAGGTGGGTCGTCCCCGCAACATTCAGGAGACGGCGACGAAGGCGGGCAACGTGATGACGAAAAATGGAAAAGACTGCAGTGTATTCACTCCATTGGTACATGGTTGTGACTCTATCCGAGTCTCGAGCAGTTCTACCTCACACGGGGACCAGGTCAGCCTTAAATCACTCCTCGCAGTCTTGTGGTGTAGCCGATGTCTCCTTGGGTAACTTGTGGAAGTGTCAGTGCCTTTGACAGTTTGTCAAGTTGACGAGCTCAACCCCCTCGTGCCATCTTCTTTGGTTGCTCGCCTTTACGTCTGGCTCAGGTCGTAGAGGGGTGACGCTTTCTCGGAGATGAAGGTGATTATCTCGTCACGGGAAAGGTGCTCGAGAATGTTTCCCACCTTTGAGAGGTAGAGTTTCCAGGAAGATCATAACCGCCTCTTGGGGATGAAGATAATTGCCCCGATACGGGAACGTGCGCGGGTTCGGTTTCTCACAATTGAGATGCAGAGTTCCAAGCCGATCATAACAGTAGGGTGGCTGAACGCTTTCCTACTAGCATGCAGCAACCCAATGATGTGAGGATTATTGCGCTGTCTATCGGCAGGAGGTGTATTTTCCACACAGCTGCCGGGAGGAAAGGCAGACAACAATTCGAATTGCTGGCGATGCTACGACACCACGACGACCAAGGAACGAGAAGTACGACTGTACCTATTAGACGCGTGCACTACAACTAACACGCTTTCACCACAACGAGAAGGTCGCAAACGTTCATCTCAACTTGAAAACGGCGCTGACCAGGAAGCGGACGCCACTGTTACCGAAGAAACGCGCGAGATCTCTCCGGCAACTGCCGATGCCTATTAATCACGTCGACGAAGCAATCGTCGGAGCCCGCGTCGCCTGGTGTCCGCTTAACTCGCAAGACGCACCCGTGATTCCGTTTCGAATGGATGGATTCGACACGGTGCGCTGCCTCAGATCTCTCAACAAAGAAAGAAAGAAAGAAAGAAAGAAAGAAAGAAAGAAAGAAAGAAAGAAAGAAAGAAAGAAAGAAAGAAAGAAAGAAAGAAAGAAAGAAAGCTGTGAACAAAGAGCAAAGCGAAAATGGACCGATCGAATTCCACGCGCCCCACACGCTGGGGCGACGTGTCGCGCAAGGCGAGCCCGCGCAGCGCCGACTCTGTAATCATCCCCAATCCGCGTCAAACGCTTCTCACCTCATCCGTCGTGCGTGTCCTTTTTTTTTTTTTTTTTCGTCTGCGCTGTCTCCAGCCCGCCACGCCGACCCCCCTGCTAGTGTGAGCGAGCCCATCTCAATTTTCGACTCGGTCAGCAACTCGAGCAATTAGGAATATCGCGCATCCTTACGTAATCGTCAAAGCCGACGCGACCCCATCTTCACGCTCCACGCGAAGTCATATTCTCCCTTTCCACCAGCTCCGTATACAACTTTCCTCTCTCTTTCGCTCTCTTTCTCTCTCTATCTAGATATCTATTTCTCTCTTACAACCTTATCCTCGCAGCCACCTCTAGGACCATCTATCCTGCGACGTCGCGTCCCATTACATGCTTAAATATAGATAATAGCCGCGGTACACAAGGTACATTCGGTCCCCGTTCACTCCAACACCTAAGTCCGCCGCAGCAAGTTCTAGAAGCCTTTCTAATAGGACTGAGGACGAGGGTAAAAACACATCGAAACAGCCAGGAGTCGAATGCGGCGGCGTCTCTGTCAGTGCTATAACTGCGCCGAAAATAGAAAACGGCGTTGGAGATACATCGGGCTGAACGACGCAGAAAACTTAGGTACCCTCATTCCCTCACATTGAGCGCGGCAGCTTCGCCTCTACGCGAATTGGTGCGAAGCAAGAAGTCATGCCGTCGATGAAGAAATACAGCAAGCCGAGAGGGCGATTTTCCGAGCAAAGTCGTATGAATCAATATCGTAGCGAATGGCGGCCTCCAAGATATACACGCCTAAGAGCTGCAACACCCGTAACGTTCCATGCAGCAACGGCATGCAGTGTGAAAGAAAGTAAAAAAAAAAAAAAAAAAAAAAACGAGAAAACGAAACGATCAATTACGCACAGGTACATTGGTGCACGTGCAAAGACACGGTAAGAACAGATGTCCTCGCTGGCGGCTGCGCGGATTGCGAATGTATATATGGGCCCGATTTTCTTGTCACACCGTTCGCGGGTGGCTCTGCAAAAAGTAATACGAGGAGCACAGACCGAGGCGATTCGGCTGGCGAACGACGTAATGACCCCTTCCTTCGAGTCCGCGTACAGCGGTCTGGGCTATTTCTTTTCTTTCTTTCTTTTCTTACTCCCGAACATAATCAACTTAACCACCCCGCCATTACGACGTAGCTGAATTCCATTGGCGAATGCGCCGATCCCTGCGCAATTCCTCGGAGCGTATACAATTGTCCACCGTTTTATGGTCGGATTGAATATCACTCGCACATCGGCGACGTTTTCCGCGTGCATCGCTCGTGGCAGGAATATTGAACCTGCAAGCACGGGACGCCTGAACACCAGCTGCATGTCGATAGCAGTGCCGCTTCCGGTCTGCGTAACCATCTTATTTCGGAGGGGTTGCGCGCCCTGACCTTGCGTTGACTATACCAGGGTAACTAAACCACCCCGATAATTCACCGAAGGTGTGCCAAAGGTCTGAATGCACGCGCCGACTTGTATGGCTGGCATAATATCGCACAGTGGCCAGTTATACCTGCCTCGCCTGTAATGGGTCGTTACGGGTCGTTGTAACGGGTCGTTACCCAGCTGACTATATACTCCGTTTCATAAATAAGGCGCAACGCTGTGCAAGCTACGCAATATGTGCGTTCACCAAAATTTATCACTCCGCGCGCTCCGTCTATGCTTCGGTGCGCGCCAGCGGCGTTTGCTCGCGCGAGCTTGCACGTGAGGCTGCCACGACCAGCTGCAAAAATAAAGAAAACGGAAAAGCAAATTTATCTAAAACAACGTGTTAGCAGCCGTATGAGTACATGGTTTGTTTGTTACTAAGGGTGAAATCATTTTTTTTTTCGTTCAGAACTGAGCTTATATAAAGATCATTTTCACAAAAATCGGTCAATAAACACAGAACTATTTCAAAGGACGAACGCAGCCACTGCAAGAAGTATCTCTAGCCTCCACAGCGTTGCACCTGATGTATGAAACACAGTATAAGTACAATATATTTCGCCTCGAATATACGATACTGCGGCGGCTATCGGTGTTTAGTCTTTTTAATTTTATTTTTTATCCCCTCGGCGATTGAATGCTCTCGCAGTCTCCATAATAGTCCTATATTGCGGACACATAGCAACCCGAATAAAAAAAATTACTCCATCTCCCGCTAAAGAGAACCATGTGTGGATGCGAAGCAGCGGGGAGATGGTTAGCTTGAGCGGGAGACGGTTGACGTTTCGATTCGGCTTCCCGAGCCCGGAGTTCAGGGTCCGCTTGCCGCCGTCCACGTTTCCTTTCGGCTTCTCGAGCCCGAAGTTCGGGATCGCCACGTCGCCGCTCCCGTTTCGCGGCAGCGGCCCGAGCGCTCATCGCGGCGCTGCACAGGAGAGAGAATGAGGCGCGCGCGCTCCGTCATTTTCATACCGCGGAACTACCGTGGCGCCCCCAGCGGAGTATGCGGCTGTCGCACCACCTGTCGTGCGCGCCGCTCCGTAGAGGAGGGAAAGGGGGGAGCGTAGGAGAGGAGAGAGAGGGGAGGGGACGCGCATGCGCTGTGGGGGTGTGGGACGGCGCGGGAAGGAGGGACGGACAAAGCCCCCGCCATAAGCTGCTTCGCATCTAAAACGGCATTCGCTACCCTACACTGAGGCAAGTGTGAGCAGACAAAACGAAGGGAATCATATGCACTGTCACAAAAGTCGCAGTATTTCTTGTAGTCTCCCCCGTCCCGCCTCCTAAGTGTGCACACGACTCCTAAGCATCTCTCCTCTTAGAAAGGGGCGCAAGCCTACGTGCACCGCCTTTTAACACGAAAGTGTTTTATCCCGGGTTTCACGACTGATTTCCGGCAACCGATGTAACGGGTGCCTTGTATTTAGAGACGCCACGACCCGCCGTGGTTGCTCAGTGGCTATGGTGCTGGGCTGCTGAGCACGAGGTCGCGGGATCGAATCCCGGCCACGGCGGCCGCATTTCGATGGGGGCGAAATGCAAAAACACCCGTGTACTTAGATTTAGGTGCACGTTAAAGAACCCCAGGCGGTCCAAATTTCCGGAGTCCCCCACTACGGCGTGCCTCATAATCAGAACTGGTTTTGGCACGTAAAACCCCAAAAAAAAATACGCCACGGACGCATGCACCAACACGCGGCTCACAACGCCCTTATTTTCTCGCGGGCAAGTCAGCGCGTTGAGACGCCTGGCGCGTTTCAACTCCGTTCGCCAACAGCACACCACGCGCGAAGCAAACATGCAACACGGTCGCCGTCCCGCAAATCGTGCGCCGTTCGCTGCAGCGAACTGTGAGTTCATGAAGCAAACATGCAACAGATCGAGGGGTGTCACTACACCCTTACATTCGCACGAAACTCAATCGGCAGCGATAACAGTAAGCACACTTGAAGCACAATACCCCGTAAGAATGAAGTTGGCTCTCAAGATGACAGACGGGTGCGGAAGTCGGCGTGACGCAAAATAGCCTCAGAATTCTAACCTGACTAAAACCGCACCCAAAGCCGTTGCCCGCGCGCGGCCACGAAAAATAACAAACAAAAGGAAAACGATCATTAACAACCCTGACAGCTAAATATATTGGAGGCGGTCACGCTGTAACCCTAGTATACCAGAGAAACCCCTCCCACCGGACTATGACGAATTGCACCAACGTGCAAGTATAGCATTTGCATTCGCCGAACTCGAAAGCTAAAACAGTTGTCCTAAATGCGCGCACTTAGTGGCTATAGGACCATTGTGCATTCGAGCTCATCGGTTTGTCCCTGTCGACGTACTCATAATAAGCGGCTCGCGCTTAAAAAAAAAATATTTGCAGCGGGTAAACATCGCACGATCGGGCGGCACCTCGATCCATCTGAGTTTAATTGCCCTCGGACGGGAACCCGGCGCGCACCTTTGCCAAGGGCTCATCTTAATCCGGGCCGGCTCGGATCCGCGGGCTTATCTTCGAGCGGAGTTGAGTGGTTAGCTTAATCTCGGCATTCAGATCTACCTGGAGCTGTGCCCGAAGATTGGCTCCAATTACAATCGATCACTGCGCGCGCACTCTCGCGAGCCCGGGAAAATTTCAGCCAAGTGCACCGGTAAGGCATGCGTTATGCTCTTTGTCGGGGGGATACACCATACACGTTTGGCGCGGTCCAGAGGTCGACCCCTTTCACGGGGGACAGCAGCCAACATATTCTCAATTTCGCGAAAGCGTAATCGTCATTCCTGTTCTGTCCGTTGACGTCGATCGGCCGCTCCTTTGCCAGGAAATACGGCCGGTACTGTATACGTTTGTGCGCATGCGTGCTGCACCTACTGCCATCAATTGATTGATTAGCCAAATTGCTTTCAGACGAACAACATTCTTTCACATGCGCGTGCGCTTGTGCATACGCCAAACCTTAAACCCCCAGTAGCAGACTCCCGGCAAACGCTGATGTAAAATATATTATGCAAATATAACACGCTCCGCAAAGGCACGTTGCCCGAGGGACATACGAGTCAGGAAATTATATGGAAGGCTGTTCTCCGTACCGTCTCGTATACAGGGTATCCCAACTGTCATGCACCAAGATTTAAAAAATACGCAAATTCCACGTAGCTGGACAGAACGTAATGCTTGCTCTCGCTTGGAGATACTCAGATTTTTTTTTCATTCTGCCTAATTAAATAATTTGTCCTAATTAATTAATCAATTTCTCAAATTTTAAGATGAAAATTGTCAAAGAGCAACATGAAGAACTCCAGATACAGCTCTCAGTTGCTCAATACGTGATACACAAAGGTGTTTTCCCGAGCGTGAAAGAAGCCCGCGAATATACAGGCTAAGTGCCTCGAGCGGCCAGTCGCGCGGCAATTTTGCGTGTATGCGCGGGCTCCTTTCCCGCTCGGAAAAACACCTTTATGTATCACGTATTGAGCAACAGAAGGCTGTATCTGGAGTTTATCATGTTCCTCCACAATTTTCTCAGATAATTAGGTAAATCTAATTATCTAATTAGGTGGAATGCAATACATAATCTCAGTATCTCCAGGCGACGGCAAACAACATTACCGTGGTTTTGTGCAGCTACGTGACATCTGCATATTTTTAAATATTGGTGCATGACAGTTGGGACACCCTGTATGCTGCGTACACACAGAGCGTCAATATGAAAAGTACCACCAGATTTGCGCTTAAGGTCGGTCCCCAATCGACAGGCACCAAATAGCGAAAAGTTCGCCTCCGCTCCTGACGTCAAACAAATGAGCTGAACGTAATTGACGGTTGCATCTACGAAAATTCTCCTGCTATATAGTTGAACAGCAATTGAACACTTGTCACTGCATTCATAGGTTGTGAACTATTATTTAAAGAAGGATCGACAGAACAAAATGACGAAACACGCACGCACACAAAAAAAGAAGAAAAAAAGCCACTCTTCTCTATTTATACGGTTTGGCTTAACACAGAACAAAGAAGCGAAATGTCTGACCTTCCGGAGCCGTAAGGTTTCTCAGGACACCCTCTGCCCGGTTAACTGATTCAAGGAGTTCTGAAATTCCAAAAGCAAGACTGGCGCTATGAAGGACACCGTAATAGAGGGACCCTGATTCACGTCGACCACCTGCGGTTCTTTAACCTGCACCTGGATATACCCATAAATGCTACCGTGTCGTCGGCATTTCTAGGGGGCGAAACACTCATGTATTTATACATCTATGCGGGCGTTAAATGCTTCCGTCACGGCCTGGAATTGAACCCACGACCTAGTGCACAAAAGCAGAATGCCATAGCCACTGAGTCATCGCGACTAGTTACATTACAAAGACAGGAGAAAAAAAAAAAAGACAAACCCCAATATAAGTCAGACAGTCGTCTATTCCTACGTTTTGCCCCAACATACATCGTAATACCACAAAACTGATATTCTGTAGCCTGAGAATTTCCTCAGCACCGTGTTTTTTTTAATATATATTATCATTATCATCATTATACAACCGCCAACTTAACTGAACACTTACATAAGCGGCCGCCTGTCCGTTTCTAGGAAACGATGACAAACTACACGAAACGCGCACTAATACACGTAAATATGTATAGTCCTTGCCATATTGTCGTCACCCACTGCGCAAGGTTACTCGACCTTCCTTTTCGCTCTCTCTCTCTCTCTCCTACACGTGTGCGCCTCATCGACACCCAAGAAACGCACACACCGCAGGAGACACGATTTATGTCGCACCACACCACGCCGGCACGCAAGCTCCCCAGCATCGACGCCAATTCCTGGCACGCGCCGTCGTGTCGCGTGCACCCTCCTCCCACAGCAGTTGGTCGTACGACACAGGGAGACCCGGTGCATAAAACGCCGCGGGCACCGATCTGCCCTCGCCGGCAATTACCAATGGTCGATCACGGGGAGCACCACTGCGGGCTCGTGCACGGAACGGCTTGTGAGCAACGCTCGCCCGCGCACACCTGCAACACACGCACGTACGCAAGCAGTATACTAGATATTCCAGCGATCGGCGCGTAGCACAGGGGCCGCACCATTCGTGGCCGAAGCCATTAATTTGAACGGAAGCTTCGATTATTATACAGGTCGCCGACGCCGTCCGCTCCATCGTCCCCTCGGGTTGGCCTTTGGCATATCTTTTCATCCCCATATAGTTTTTTTTTTTTTTTCATTATTTCTGGGGGCAATCTTCAGCACGCGCTATGGAGGATTCTGCAGAAGCCTAAGGGAAAAGGCGACGCGAGACCGTGTATGTAAAATTGGTGTCTCATTGTTGGGAGTAAGCTGTTGCGTGCAGTGCTGGCGCAAGCTGAAAGCCCCATGATGCGAGACTCCTCGCTCGGAGTGTCGCAGGAGAAACGTTGTCGATAGAGCGATCACTAGTACGCGAACTACGTGTGACGGTGGAAGGCACACGTTGTGTGGATCGTTGTCGAGATATCGAGATCGCTATTACTAGGTCGCGTGGCGATCGGAGAGATAAGGCATTGGAATCGCTCGAACAGGGCTCATTAGAAAAAAAAAACAAGACAAAAAATAAATAAGCCGGCGGACAGGCAGCAACAGTGAGTTCATATCGCATGATGAATAATGCGGGTGATATGCATGCGATTCATTGTGTGTCTTAGTTAAGAAGGTCGCTAATGAGGACGACTGATGAACTTGTATGGTTTCGAAAGACCAAAACTATTAAAGATACAAATACGAAGGCCGCAAGCATTGCATATTTGTGAGAACGGGTTAACTGCTGCACCTATAAAGGTCAGTGTGACGTCATGGCCTAGCGGGAGCTCTCACGTGACTTGATCACTTCCCCCAGCAAAAGCCCACAAATACCGCAGGATTGAGGGCTTGCGTACTTAGAAATCCACTTTATTCTCTTTAATGCAATTCGCATTATTTGCGACCTTCACGCACTTTTCGGTATGGTGTCCGTTTCAAACCTCTTTCACGCCAACTCGGGCCACCGGGTATACGTGTCAGCATCGACCAATTTGGGATAGACAATTTCGGTCACTAAACCGATAAATACGATAACGGAAACGCAAGAGCGCGTGGCCATCGATATCTGCAGCTCCATCTCCTGATAACCACAGCGTGATAACCGCATGCTTTTATTCTCGCCGATGATGGGAAACGGCGCTGTAGGTATGACGGCATATCTGAGCTCTGTACACGTCACACACTGCGGGTTGTGACAGCGGCTCGACTGCCATAGAACCTAATGGGAATGCTCCTGAGTAAGCCGCGGTGACTTTGGCGCCACCGCGTTCATCATGCACGCCGGGCTTGGCAGTAGAAATTTCGGGATCCCAGTAGCGCGACGTCATATAGTGCACAGGCCTGCTATCTAGGAGGCGTTGGCACAGGCCGTACGGAGCCCAGCAGTCACGGCATAAGATGCGAACGGCACGGCAAGCCACACGCGGCGGCCTAGGAGGCAACCCGCGTACGCACAGGGGAGGCGTGTCCTGGTATCGCACGGTATCCGTCGCCCCGTTCAGCTAGCTGCGATGGCATACACTCGCGTGACTGCACATGCTGCGGCCGCGCCGCCTCGGGCGTTTTGAAGAAAACGCCAGAGTGCAGCTGGGGGGCTCGCGCGAGCTGCAGAGGGGAGAGGTAAAAGGAGGAGGAGGAGGGGGACGTCGAGCGAGAAAAAACCTTGAGCGCGGCGCGAGCGGGACCGTTACAAACGTGCGTTCGGCGCGTGCTGCGCGAGTTCGGTGAGCGCGTGCTACTACTACTACCGCGCGAATTATATCGGTGCTGTATGCGTGCCCTTCGCCGAGTGTGTTTAATGAGCGGCCCGCTCGCGCACATATGCATAAGTAGCGCACGCGTCGGGCTTATAGGGACTCGTCGGTATTTATATTTCTCCCCGCGCATTCCACGCCAAGGAAGCAGCAGGGAGTGCCTGCAGCTTCTTTCACTTCTTCTCACCTTCTGGGCGGATTACATTAGCCGTGCTGAGTCCTGACAAGGAAGCGCGGAGAGTCTTACGTGCCTGAAATGTGGCAGCACAGTATTGTATGCGCGAAGATGTTTCGTTTCGCCGAGATACTCGTCCTACTGCGGGTATGCGCGTAGTTTTAAGCGAAGCTTTATAGGCTCACAAGTTTCGGTGGTGGTGGTGGTGGTGTCATGATAAAAAGTGGGCCGATTCTGGTGATAGTGCAGAAAGGGTCCAAGCTCAATGGCGCATACCTCTGTGGGCTCGGGGACCTGTAACGTGCCCTTCAACTACCCTTGTCACACGTGGGACCCAAAGCGACAAAATTACCAGCCCTTCTCCTGTCGAGAAAATAGGTGTAAGCGAACCTTGTCAGATTCTAGCTTGAGGCGAGGCCTTCCGAAGCGCAGGCGAAACGTCAGCGAAGAGCCGCGGGCCGCGAGTTGCGGGAGCCAAACGTCAACGAAGAGCCGCCGACCCTGACCGTAGGGCAAACGAAGCGGAACGCCTGCGACAATGTCTTGCCACAAGCTTCGCTTACCCCCATTTTCTCGGCAGGGGAAGGGGCTCTGATTTTTTTTTTTTTTTTGAAAACATTGCTGAGCTTGCATGACAGAGACAGAGAGACAAAGGCAGCAAGCTTAACCATGGTTGTACCTGGTTTGCTACCCTACACTGGGCCGACGAGAAGCGGGAAGAAAAGGAAAGGGAGAATTCATATAATGTATACAGTAACATATTTTATTACTATATATATTTGCGCAGTTTGTGTGAGCCAAACACTCAAACCCAATCTCTCTGATGGCTGTCGGTCATCGACACATTCACTCTAAGAGCGTGAGTACACGTACGCAAGCGCCTCAGTCATCTGGCAATGCTAACAATGTAGACCAATGGTGCCTGCGACCAAAGTGTTCGCAGCACCAAAGTGTTCGCAGATTCCGAGGGTGCATCTGCGGCTGATTAGTGACACTGTTCCTTCAATGCTACCCGACGCTCCGGCTTGCATATCTAACAAAATTCCAGCAAAATAAACAAGAGACTTCCACAGAATTGGAGGCGCAAAAGTAATCCCGCAGAGACAGTGAGCCAAACTTGCACACGCTTAAAGAGAATAAGATTTCAACCAAAATTGTTTGTGTAACAGTCCAATATGGCGGCGCCCGTGAATCGAATATAAAATCGTCTATAGGTGATATTCTCTTATTTGTGCATTGCGCGTAGAATTTTTTTAAATGGTTTGATTGTGTGTAAGCGTGGTGTTTTTTTTTAAGGGTTATCGTTTATTTTGTATGTTTTATGACCGCTTTTCGATTTTCATAAAGTGTAAAGTGCCATTAGGAAAGATGGTAAGGCACTGTAAGGAAACGGACAGTCTGTATAATTTCGAGCAAGTTGGTAATGGGCTATTCACACTATTCACTTTCCCCTTCTTCCTCTTCTGGAGTCTCATGCGCACGCCAAGCCCGCGCCTTTGCCGGATTTGTTCAGCTCGTGCCCGGCGACCGCTTGCGTCGCTGCTCCGTCCTCGTTTGGCGCTCGGCTTCTCGATCATGAGACGAAGCCGGTACGTCCATAGCGCACACAGAACCCATAGCAACTGCCAGAGGAGGTCATCCCAGCACGCCTCCGCCTATCCTCCTCCTCCGCAACGCTTCGCCTCCTTTCCCCTTCCCCGCTTCGCTCAATGCCATCTACACTTTCCTCTAGGTGGCGTTGCTTTACCGCGCGCTCGGCGAGTTCCTCCGTTATTTCCCCGGCGCAAGATTCTCTTCCCCACCTCCAGGCGCCTTCCTCCTGCAGCGCGTGCACAACGAGCCCCACTTGCGACAGGCCTCTGACCGCAGCGCCACTTTTGTCGTCATAAAGCGGAGAAGTGCTGAACTACGCTTCACGTCCGGGAGACGGCACACCTACCCATCCAGCCATCGTAACGAAGATTAAAACGTGACGCTTACGCGATCGAGTAGTACTGGGGTCCGAAAAAAACTAGGGTTTACCAAGCGAAGCGTTGTCACCATATAGACGTCAGACTCTGCAGTTTTGCAAGACGCGTAGCGCCACCTGCCGGTGCGAAGAGGTAATAATTGAGTAGTGCAAAGTCCGACTCCCTCGCTAAGTTGCCTAAGCAGCTAGCCAGTGCGAAACAACGATCTAACTTAATTTTGGTTCATATTGGGAATGTTTTGCGCATTTAACACCCAGAATGAGAGCTATGAATTTCTCTGCTAGTCGGACGCGCCGCCTAACTGCCATAAAGTTCTTGTTGACGATGGCGAGCACGACGGCAACCGCGATCAGCTCCGCGTGCTACGAAGAAACGCCGCAATCGACGTTACTGTTGCGTTGTAAATTGCCATGAACGTGAAGGACTGAATAACAACGTTCAGTTTTACCGATTTCCATCCCGGTCGTATGAAGGAGAAAGGCGAGAGCGCTGGATACGGGCCGTTCGCGTGTTGGGTAAGCGAATTACTCGCATTCTCCACAACACAGCCGCTCACATGAGAAAGTGTGATAATGTTGGTCTGCTGTAATTGTGCTGCGTAGCCCTGACGAGGGACTATGGCAACCAAGCGAAAACTAAAGAATCTGCAGCCGCCACTTCTTTGGCAACAGAATAAACAAAGTTGTGAACCATCCTGCGTATGTGCCATCGATATTTCTACCTGTTTACACACGTCCGCCTCCGCTTGACTCAGCAAGTGGAACGGAGAGATTTGGCCGGTCAGTTTAACCAAACATTTTGGTTCATTTATAAATTCAAAATCGTGTTCTAGGGCATTGTGGTATCGCGAGCTCATTTCTAGTTTCGGCTTTTCCGATACAACAAGCACGTTTCGCAATGCACTGAGCCCTCTTGACTGCGTTTTTTTTTTTTTTTAATCTGAGCAATAAAGTTGCTGTGGGAGCACTGGATGAGTAATTGCGAAGTAACGCACGTGTGTAGAAAAAAAATGTCACGTTTATTTACATTCATTTGTGCGCGTGTGTTGTTTTAAGCGTCTGCTAAAAATTCAAGGGTACTGAGCGGTGCTGTAGCTCCCGCGAGACAGGAATATGCTTCGCGCAGGCACTGTAAGAAGCTTACTTTCGTTATGTTCGCAGGCTGTTTGCTGCCTTGGAAAAATGAAATCTCCATTTGCAGTAAATACAAACGGAAGACAACCGTGAAGAAAGCATTCGAAGATGCGCGATAACACGCTCGAACGCCCAGGAAGCGAGAGCTGAAGCGAGAACGCAACTGAAAAGGCGAAGGTCGCCAGGGCCGTTCGCCCCTGATAAAGTGAGCTTTGTACCACTGACCGTAAGCTACATAGTTAACTGACTTAATCATATATGTACTTCATCGCTGTGACATTATGTACGTACCCAAATTTCACACATTTAGGCGCTAGAGAACGGACGTCGGAGTGCTTGCCTCGAACTCGACGTTGTACGATGCTCGCTGTACTTGCGAGTTGCAGCGCGCCGAAATAACACCTGAAACTTCTTTTACATTGTACACGTACTTCGCTCTGCTCCCTTTCCGAAGCGTGGATGGGCGGAAGAAGCTTTCCAGGTCCTTGATTTTTAGGAAACCGTGCCTTTACAAAACCTAAAGGCGGGGCTCTATTGTGGCCTATGCAAGCTTCGCTTGCGGACAGCTCTCTTTGCACTACTCAGTTTGCGCCAAGGCTGCGATGGGGGCGCTGGTGGCGGGTTTTTCCGCAGCGCCGCCTGGGCAGAGTCTGAAGTCTATATAACAAATCCTACCACGGTGTGCCGGTGGCCGGCTTTGTTTTCTATGGAATTCCGCAATGACACAAGAACACGGTGTAAGAATAAGGAGAGGTGCTGACACACTCCCCCCAACGCGCGCGAAAGCGCCGCTCGCTCGCGTCCAGATTATGTTCGGCTTGGTTGCAGCTGGTTCGGCGCCGTCGTAGAGGGCGCTGCGGTATGCTGTCCCAGCATCGGCGGCAAGGCGCGTGCTGCCGTTGCTTCGTCTTCCTGCTTGCATGTGCGGTTGCGCTATTTTGAAGGCACGATTTTTGTTCGCGTTCGTTTCATGAGCTTGTGCTTGGGTATTGTCGCCACGGGCCCTCGACGAAGGTGGCAGCGGCCTCCTGAGGGGCGTTTGAAATGGCTAGAAAGTGCTTCGTTCCGAACTGCGATTCTAGATACCTGACTTGTGCGGAGCGTGTGCCTTTATTCAAAGCGCCCTCCGACAGCGGTCGTCTAGAGCAGTGGCGCCGTGCAAATCTGAGGGCAGACCGAACTCTAACGCCTACCGACCATGTCTGCACCAGCCATTTTTCAGAGGATACGATATCGATGGCATATTGTCACGACGTCGAAAGCTCGAGGGACAAACGAAACGCACTTGTCGGCAGAGGCAGTAACAAGAACGGACGGTTTTAAAATAGCGCGCGCTAGTCACTGCTTCTTCTTCTTGCTATGTTTTTAATAAGTGCCGATGCGTCTTATGGCGTCGTCATCGCCGCGCTAGACACGTGGCAATATTACGCGGTGCGCTCGATAAAAGGATCCCCACCTTATTTCCGAACTGTCCAAAGAACCTCACACGGTCAAATAAACCTCGAAAGCCGCTGCGGACGAGAGAACCTCCTGTGTGCCGCAGTAGTTTGTGCAAATTTTGCTGTATGTAAAAGATATATAGTGGGTGGTTTACTATCATGCACCAAGATTGGAAAATATGTAAATGTCACGTAGCTGGACAGAACCAAGGTAATGTTGTCTGCCGTCGCTTGGAGATACTCATATTATTTTTTTCATTCCGCTTAATTACATAATTATTTTCATAATTGAATAATCAACTCTTAATGCTATAATCGGATAAAAAGTATGAACGAGAGAATTGTACAGCAGCGTGGAAAACTCCCAATATAACTTTCTGTTGCTCAATACGTGATAGATAAAAGTGTTTACCGAGCGTGAACGAAACCCGCGAATACAGCAATATTGCCGCGCGAATGGCCGCTCGAGGCACTTTGCGTGTATTCGTGAGCTTCTTTCATGCTCGGAAAAGCACTTCTACGTAGCGCGTATTGAGCAATACAAAGCTGTATCGGGAGTCTTTCATGTTGCTCTACAATTTTCTCATTGAGACTTTTATTCTAAATATAATAATTGAGAAGTTGATCAATAAATAAGACTAATTATCTAATTAGGCGGAATGTAAAAAATAACGGAGTATCTCCAAGGGACGGCAACAACATTACTATGGTTCTGTCCAGCTACGTGACATTTGCATGTTTTGAAATATTTGTGCACCCTGTAAAATAGTGATGTTTTCTGTGAAGGTGTGTGCCTGATTTTCAAATTTGTTCCATCCTGGCTACTGAATTTTTTTTTTTTTACAATGCGCGCGCGGTGTATATTATACGCTTGCATGTTTTTATACATTTTTCCATTGTGGGTAGTGTATGAGACCGCAAGCTTCTGGGATGGTTATCACCTATTAACATTATCGAGCTGCTTCATGCACAAGTTTTTTCGTATTGTGTCTATGCAAAAAAAAAAGGTCTATGGGATTATTGTGTGGTGGGTGTAAGTGTATTTGTGGACAGGCTGTAGCATGCATTGTCAAACACGCTTACATTGGCAAATTCTCATATGCAATTTAAGAAAAAAGAAAGTCACCTCTTTTTTTAGATCTTGCAAGATCCACTCAGTCCTCAATGGACGAAAGCCCAATGAATAATATACACGGTCTATGTTAAGTGGAATTGGAATAAGAAAGGCATTTGCTCAGGTTTTCATCAGTAAACTGTGGTAGTGATGCTCTAATTCAAGATAGAGGCCTGCCTTCGTCCCGCCTAATAAATTCCCATTTGAAAGAGTTTTTACATAGCTGATGTGCATTATCATCTCAAGTTCTAGCCATGAACAGCCACTTTGCTCTAGTACATTGCATATCGCAAGCTTGCGCCGTTTCATTTCTTAATTTATATCGCGGCCACATTGAATTCGCGCAACGATGATTGAGCGATTTTCTGAGTGTGAATGGAAGCAGCGATAAGCATGAAATACATTTTCTGGTGCAGTCACTATTTTCTTCTGATCGAGAGGTAGCACGTAGGCTAACACTTTCATTTTTTTATGCTTGGATGAACGGCTAGACCGGACGAAACAAATTGCGCGCGCGAGGGTAACTTCAGTGGCCTTTGAGTGCTGCCCGATTGATCCGTGTTCACGTCATCCACGCCCTGCTGCACAAGGAACCTTCATGTTAGTGAAGCCTGGTACACTTACCACTTTAATGTGAAACAACGATTTTTTTTTTTCGCGCTTTGAGATTTACTCACTCCACTATGAACGAAAATATAGCGGAGGCAGAGGAATGCCAAGCCGCCGGCGCCGCTAAGCTGGGACCGCTGGCCGCGGCGCCATCTATCTCCTCGCCGGAGAGCTACTCGGTGCGCCCGCGCGCGGCCGAACAGAATCTGGACGCTCGCTCGCGCGCAGTGTCAACACCTAAATATTCTTCCACCGTGCACAAGAAACACTAAACCCCGTATTCTTCTGTCGAGGAGCGGCGCTACCGTCAACTTTCTTGGTGGCGTTTGCCATCGGGCCCACGGTAAGTTATGCAGTGCAAGGTGATATGTGCTGGGCTTCTTTTGAAGTCAGAGAGGCGCCAAGCGAAATGAGCTGTGAAAAAAAGACCAGGAACATCGATGAACGAGCTTAGGCCCGAGCTGGCTGCCTGAGGACAAAAAATATAGTGGAAAATATATGCGCTGCTGGATGACGCATGTGTGTGCTGTAACAAAAGCCGGGAAGCTACTCGGCACATCGTTATGGAATGCCACGGTATTCACCCAGTGAGACGCACAGGGAACGTCCGCCTTTCACAAGCGTTTTGATTGATAGAGGACGCAAGGATCAACTGTTCAGCAGTCGTGAATCTCGACTGCTGAACAGTTGATCCTTATCTCGGAGATACGTAAGAGAGGTTTAGAATATTGGTGGGAAACAATGCAGGGAAGAGAATGACAGAATCAGAGTCGTTGCAAGCGTAGGTAACGGAATCATATGGAGGTACATATAGACAGAGCTTTTTATGACAAAAATAAAGATTCAGATCGGATAGGCAAGATGCTAGACGGCGATAAATGTAAAATTAGATTAAGCAGGCTAGGTTATACGCGGAGCTGTTAAGGGCTAGGTTCGCCAGGATCATGTCCGCGTGTAGAAAAAAAATCATCATCAGCATTTGCTTTGACTCCATGTGCGTGGTGGCGGTTTGGCCGCACATGGAGTCAAAGCAAATGCTGATCATGATGAGTTTTTTTCTACACGCAGACATGATCCCGGCGAACCTAGCCCTTAACAGCTCCGCGTATATATATATATATATATATATATATATATATATATATATTGCCCATTGTCGACCCCTCGCCACCGCCGATGCCTCTTTCACAAGTGTTGCGATACTGGGCGGCGGCACGTCCCACCAATCGTTGTGCCCCTTTGTCCTCGTGGCGTTGAGATCGCGCTAGCGCTGTTATAAGCAGTTGCCCTTTGGACTCGCTATGGGACGGACACTCGTTTAACCACATCTTCCAGGATCCTGACGATGTCGTGCAATGTGCCGCGTCTATGGATGCTGTGGCTCATACGCTAGTCTATGACGATGGGGCGGACTTGGCGCAGCAAACACACTGCTTGACCATCGCGCCGGGCGAAAACAAGACGCCGATGACCTTGCTCTTTGAAGAACATGCCGACGACGCTCACTATAGTCAATGGTAATATATAAGTTCACTATAGCAATATTTACTATAGCAGACCCACCATAGTCACAGCTTCGCTGGCTTCCATCTTCACAGTAGTGGAAGGGCTCTGCATTTTTATGCATTTGTAAACATATGTAATAAGGTGTTCATACCCCCCCTACAGCAAATATACGCCTTCAAACATTTAATTCTTTTATCAATTCCAAACCTTTTATGCTTTCCTGTCCAGAATTTAGCCAAATGATACCAACTGAACCCAACTTAGAAGATGACGTAATCATGTCGCGGTCGCGTAGGCCGCGCGGTGAGGGTCGTGAACAGTTCCTCGCGCGGCTTTCGAAATGAAATAAAACGAAATTGCACGGATCGTGCGTTCATTTGCATAGAATGTACTTAAAATTCTAATTTTCTGTTCTGGCGAAGTCTGCCAATGAAACATTGTAAAACAGTACCAAGGTGTGACGTGACGTACGTCGTCAATCATCACACGACCGGTCGAGAGCGTTTTGGCCAAGGAATTCTTCCGGTAGATAGCAATATGTACATCTATACGAAGCAGCCGTACTGCGCAACCCAAAGTCGTGAGCGATGGGAGTGTTTCACATGCTTCTTGTTCGGCACGCATGAAGCAGGAAGATATCGAAGGACAGCCTCCGTCATCCCGCAACCCCTTCCTGTATTTTTAACGTCCTGTTTGTTTTTGCTTCTGTTCGAGTTATTTTCGTGTGGTTTCAATTCAGCGTCCTTCTGCGCTTATCGGCACGCTTCGCCGCCTGTCAGCGCCTCATTCGCTCCAACTTCGGTTTCGTCACGCGAACAGCGCGAGCGCCGGCCGATTTTTCTGGCGACCATCTCGTAGTAAATTGTTAGCGCAACGACGTGAATGCGAAAGAAACACGCTCGTCGAAATGAGGAAGCGTTTCGGTTGCTATTTTTCTCTTCAAGGAACTCGCTCTGTCAGCGTTATTGATGAGGAGCCGCGAGCTAATCACGAATATATGTTAAGCACTCACGGCTGCTTGGAAGCGCAAGCACACGCTATGCTAAGTAAGTAAAGGGTGGCAAGACGGGGATCGCAATGGACGCTATGTGCGCGCGAGCGTATGGTAAACGCGAATGGCTTCTCTCTCTCTCTCTCTCTCTCTCTCTCTGCTTTTTCAATAACCGCATCTGCGTTCCGGACGTCCCGTTCGCGGTCTACATGCCTTCGTCGCAGCTCGCGAGTCTGACGTGCCATTGGACAGCGGGGCAGGCTCGACGTAGTTGCTAGACGCGCACGTTTTCCTCGCCGGCTCGCAACGGCGGTCAAGCGCACGTTTTTTTTTTTTTTTTTTTTTTTTTTTTATGCTCCCAGATTCGACTGGCGATCTTTCAAGAAAACGCCTTCGCCAGGCCCATTACAGCCTTCCGCGTCTGAGGTGCGGGGAACACGCCAATGTACCGTATTTACTCAATTTTTACAATGTCCAGGCTTCTAGCTCGTGCTTTAAATAACAGCAATGTTTATACACTCTAGTTTTTGTTTTTTATTTAAGCTACTTGCGACACTATGAAGAAGTCGGAGTACGAATGCGCGAAAAACAAAAGTTTGCCGGGAATCAATACACGAGATAGAGGGGGGGGGGGGGGGGGGGGGGTCACAAGCTAAAATCATGGTTGTGTTGCGCTTAGTATTACACTGACGGAAGATTACTAAAGAACAAACATAAAAGAACAAGAGGTGGACGCACGTGGCACCAACTGCCAACTCGTTTAACACTGTTCGAGAATACGCTTATATGCATGGTGTTTGGGTAAAGGGGGGGTGGGGGGGGGGGGGTGAGACTGAAAAATATATGCCCAAGACGCGTTGCACAATACATAGCCTTATACATTACCTTATACATAGCCAATACATTACCGTATACTTTTTTTTTCGAAATTCACTCGGAAGTGATTACGTAATGTATTCATTCTTGAAAAGAAGTACGGTGTATGTGTAACTGTAAAGCAGTGGTTTACTCACATTCTTGCCATCCGCTTTCGAGATATTTGACACTCAGTTGTTCTAGGCCTCTGTGTCGTCCCAGACAGCCGAAAGCAACCTTGAGGTGTGTTGCAAAATCACTGAGATTATGTGAAGATACTAGACGCGGCAGCCATATATATATATATATATATATATATATATGCAATGTACTTCACGTACTCGCATCTTTGGAAGACGGAAGTTTCTGCGAGCCAGAAGGCTGCTTCTCTAGCTCTGCTGGTTTCGCCTCATTTCTGTGTAAAGGCCACTCCAACGAATACTCCAATGCCGCAACTGCCTGAGGCTGGGACACGTTAGCGCTGTGTGCGAGAACACGAGTTTGCTCGTGTTGCGCACAGCCCCACGCTGCAGACTCCTGTGTAGCCACGGTTCTCAAACGCCCCAATTGCATTGGGTCCCATGATGCTACCTCAAAGGAGTGCCCCAAAATGAGGAAGGAAGGGGCGGGAAGCTGTTGCGGCCACTAGAAAGCGACGCTCCCGACGCCGTCGGACTTCAAAGAACGCAGATTCCTCTACGAACCGCGCGGCACATCTGAGAACTCCTCCTCCACTGCCTCCTAAGCCTGGCGGAGTCGAGTCTAACTCTGAGAAAGTCGTGCCGGTGAACACCAATATTGAAGCGTGGCCAGGGCTACCAAAGCTACAGCCGCCACAGCACAAGCCACCACCGAAGCCACCACCGAAGCGCTTCCACCACCGAAGCCACCACCGAAGCCACAGCCGAGGCCACAGCCGAGGCCACGGCCGGAACTACAACCGAAGCCACGGCCGAAGCCACGGCCGAAGCCGCAACCGAAGCCATGGCCACAGTTGAAGCCACAACCGAAGCCACAGTTGAAGCCACAGTTGAAGCCACAGTTGAAGCCACAGTTGAAGCCACAGTTGAAGCCACAGTTGAAGCCACAGTTGAAGCCACGGCCGGAGCCCCAACCGATGTCACAGCCGGAAGCACAGATGGAACCACAGTCACATAAAAAAATACAGGACTTCATGAAAAACTATAGAATTGTGCGGACTGATGTGTTTTTTTTTGTTTTTTTTTTTGTTTTTTCTTTTAATCTCTTGCTTTCTAATCTTTTCTGGCCTTACCCCGTCCCCCCGTGCAGAGTAGCCAACCGGACACTTAACCTGGTTGACCTCTCTGCCTTTCGCCTCTTATTTTCCTCCCTTCCTTCCTTCAAAAAATACAGTGCACCGCGGTAGAGTCCACAATGTCGACTCCCGATAAATTGCCCGAAGACCGGCAAGTGGTTGCGCTGCTTCGGTCATAACCACTTGCCAAAGAAAGAAGTAAAAAAAGTTTCGAGGAACCCGTATGGGTTTCCTTTGTAGCAATTGCTACGATTGGGTGGATGTTTCGTTTTCTATTTAGTAATTACTTCTCTCCACCTAGCCGGTTTCCGCCTAACTGTTACGTCACCTCTAAAAGACAGGCGTGACGACAGGCCACAGCCTCCTATACACACCGTGCCTGCCGCATCGGCCCGAAATCACAGTCGTCTCTCGAAGCGCCACTTACGTAGAGCGAAAACCACTATGTTGAGAGTAACGACAAGCAGTGTCCATATTGGACGACCCGACTACGTGCACCATGGCAGCCGAGCAACGTCACCGCGTGAGAAAGGTTGTGCTTGCTCTGCAAACAATGAAGGTTAATGCGCACACCCCTATCTCTACGCGCGCACCCTGCGTAAGTGGCGCCCGCATCCACCAACAACGATGTGGTTAGTTGGCAGGTATGTTGATGTCTTCTCGAGGTTCTTTAGCCCGCGCTCCGCCGTTACTTTCCTTTGAACTTAATGGAATCTCTAAGGATTATGACTGCACAGAGATGCTCGCGCAATTCGAGAAAAACACGGTAGCTACGCGTACAAGCGATGCCAGTGCGCCAAGAGCGCTCTGGCGGAGACCCAGGAGAGTGGCGAATGAGGAGGGGAAACCTGGCCGATCGGCGTGAGAAAATTCTTGCGGACGGAAAAAAGAAAGAAAGAAAGAAAGAAAGAAAGAAAGAAAGAAAGAAAGAAAGAAAGAGAAAGAAAGAAAGAAAGAAAGAAAGACCTTAGCGAGGGCGGAGCGTCTGTGCCAAGGCAGAGCAGCTATATATGTGCGGGTGCCAGAGCTATAGGTGGCGGCAAATTTTCTGACTTGTCTCTGTCGGGCCGTTAGCTAATGGATGATGCCTGGAAGGAGCGACGGAGGGGAAATAACATTAAACGAGGAGATACGTATACAGAGCTACCCATGCAGTGCGTCTGCTTGCATGTGCCGAGATCGCCAAATCTTATCGTCTGCACATAATAATAATAATAATAATAATAATAATAATAATAATAATAATAATAATAATAATAATAATAATAATAATAATAATAATAATAATCAGCTTTAAGCATCGACCTTACCGTGAACTTCTGCCTTGTTTGGATGAGCAAAATGTTAGGTTAGGTTAGGTCACTGAAGCGTACGGCCGATATGTCGGCATACGCTAGCCGACCGGCTGCGACAGCGCACCGTTCGCTTAGAGGCTGCGAAAGAAAAAAAGCAAGAGAACTAACGAACTAATAAAGTAAGGCAAGGGAAAACGAGGATATATATATACGCCGAGAACGATGTGCGAAATATTTACATTCGTCCAGCGTAGATAAGCAGGTAGCTGCATTTACGTGCCTCCCGACGCTGCCCTATCGCGCTCTTCAATCTCCTTCGCTGGCATCCCAGCTCAGACATCACAGTCACACGCAGTTAAGTTTCGAGTAAGTTTTCCTCCAACAGTGCGCGATGATCCAATTTGCCCTTCTCACCCCCCCCCCCCCCTCTTTTTTTTTTTTCTTCTTCCACCCTCTTTGACTGAGACGTGATTCACTTGTTTGAAGTGGCAGTAATTAACTTTCTGCGCTGCAAGCGCTCCTTCTTCCGATAACGGCCGAGGTCAAGGTATATGGAAGCAGTATCGAGCGACCGGCTAAGCTCACTCGCTTTGCAAAGCGACGAATGTGTCGAGACTGGCTTGGAAGAATGCGCGCAGTTTTCATTTCTTTTCCGTCTGCCGCGCGAGACGATAAGCTTCACTTCGATCGCTTCGGAATTCGCCGACCGTTTTTATAGGCCAGCCTGTCGGTACGTGCCCTCTTTTTCTTGTTCTGGCAACAACAACACACGTGTCAAGGACAACGGCGGCCGTATGTCATCGGCAAGAGAATCACGCTCCTCTATACAACAATTCCTTCGTTTGGAGGAGACTTCGCTGGATGCGATTTGCAGTACTTGTAGACACACTCAGAGACTTCTCAGCGTACCTGCGTTGCGTAAAACGGCTGAGGGTGTGCGATTCTTCATTCCAAACAACATGCCTTACTTACAACGAAAGAAGGAGACGAGAGAGACGCTCGTGGCTATTTTTTCACGCATCTGTACCAATACGCTTGGTCGTAAAACAAGAAGGATAAAAGACAAGAAGCCAGCAATTACGTGACCAGCATTCGGGCATCTACCAGAAGCTGTTGCTTCGTCTTTGAAATACTGGTGCGCACAATTGCTTCAATCGCGAAAAGGTGATGTCACGGTCGTACGAAGTGCGTGACTCCGTCACCTGTTCAGTGCAGAGTAGCGTACTGGAGCACATACTAAAGCTGAGGCCGACTTCTCCGCCTTTCGTGCAATAAAATTTCTGTGAAGATGTCGTGGAGGTTCACCTGACTTGGGCGAAGAGAGACGACCACTTCAAACGCTCGGACATCTAGTACAGATGCGCGGACGTGTGCTGAAATAACTTCTGTATACCGACCTCTTTGAAATGTAGTCTGGAGGCCAGCACTTGTGCTTGGAACACTTGAAGGCCAGCACTTGTCACGACACACTACTGGTTAGTGGCACGTCTTCAACTCTGGCCCACGGTGATGCGCAGCGCCGCGCAATAGGGCTGAGCTCTTTCTGACGCAGTGGCATTCATGCCGGACACTCAGAAACGTCCTCCTTCACATGTTTCCCAAAGCTTTTCCAGGTGACCACAAAAAGTGTGACAGAGCGGTCCGACACTTGATTTGAGCCTGCGACACATGCAGCCGCGTATTCTAGATGTATCACGTTTTTGAAGATGTCACTTTCGGTGAGCAATGATCGGCCGAGCCGCAGACAATAAGCCCGTCGCTCCAGTGAGACTTCGCGACAGGGGTATGACGTTGCACAACTCTGAGAGTATCCCCGACACTACTGATAGACCAGCAATACCAGCCCCTGGTCAAGGTGAATGACTATATTTAGTCACTGCTGTACTACCGACTTGCGCTAGGCTCATAGTACAAGTATAAACAAACTAGACGCTCTTCGTTCTTAGTCGAGAGACGGGTATACACTGGTAGGGGCTTATCTTCAAAAGTGGCGAGGTGGGCATTCTGGGGCAGGTTTGTTTTGTAGATGCGTGTGTCTGCAAGTCCCTGAAGACGTGGCAGTATAAGGATACGCGTTCCTTCGTTTTCGGGTCGCAAAAAGCTTGAAATTGAAATGCAGAGGTCACATTGTGTCTGTACCCTTCGATGAAAGCCATTGAAAACGACCACGAGATCGGCGTCGAGAAGGCACGTCTGTTGCACTGCTGCCACATTTATGACCAAGTGAGATGAATAGCAAGGTAAGGTATCTGACAGCGCCGACATTCTTGAAGAGAGATTTAACGCACAACCCCATGCCGCTCGGGAAGCGCGTTTGCCGAAGTTTTCCATTCCAGTACGCAGAGCGTGCCCACGTGGCACGTACTCCAACGTCGCCGACGACCCTGGCGCTGGCAGAGCGCCGAAAATGCACTGCGAAGCAGCAAACCTTATGTTAGGTAGCGAGTGACACGGGCCAACCACTGGCTGTACAAACGGACGCTGACCACTGACGGCCAACCACTGACGGCCAACCACTGACGACGATTACAGATTCCGCATCGGCCCCTGTGATCCCGTTTAGACGGAAGTTTAGGTGGCGATTAAATGGGAGCAAATCACATCGTCCTCTGAACCCGTTTATGCCAACGGTAACGCCTAGCAACTGTTTTACATGATCTTTGTAGCGCTACCAGTGCGCTCTAACCCGACCACGTGAATATGCAATAAGTTTCCGGGTAACATAATGTTTTCTCGTATATTAGTATTACAATCCGAAGCTACCATGTCAGCAGCTTGTGTGTAAGCCTTACTTTACGCATTTTCTGACAGAATTTACTTTTAAACATTACTTTAATCAGGCACTTGCGCTTGCGGAAGGCCTAGAAGAATGAGGGTGTATGCTGCACCACCGCACACGTGCTTGCGCGCGTAACGTACGTCGCTTGTGGTGGTGGTGTTGCTTGTGTAACGTCTTCTAACGTCCTAACCAGCTTCACTGTAAATTCATTTTCACAGGGTGTAATACAGGTAGACTTTTTACAGTGAAGCTGTCTATGGCAAGGGGTGGGGTGTCCTATAGCTATGGCTAGGATGGCCGTCAACAAATATGCGTGCGAAAAAAACTCAGCTCCCAAATTTGATGCAACATCGCTTCATCCTATGCAAGAGCTTATACGTCTCATCACTTATATATATGCATTTTCAATATGCATTTTCAGTTATCAATAGGCACCATTTTCAAGCCCATGTGCTTGCGTTGTAGTGCACGTTAAAGAGCCCCAAGTGGTCAAAATTAATCCGGAGCCCTCCACTACGGCGGGCCTCATAATCAGAACTGGTTTTGGCACGTAAAACTCCAGAAAGAAGAAGAAGAAAATCAGTAGACTCTCAGGCAGATAAGGGTTTCTCAAAAATGTGCATGCCGCTGTGCGAACCGCGTCGGCCATGTGCGCTGGCCATGTGAGGCTCACACTACCCTCTCTTTGTCGTCGTTCCAAGCGCTTGCGTGCCTAGTTTCCTTCCGTTCTCCCGGCGTGGTGGTCCCGTCGCGCGCGTCTATAGTTTCCTCCGGCTCCCCGAGGTGGCGGTAGTCTTCCACGCGAATGTATGCCGCCGATCAAGACCGCCGATCAAAATAAAAAGAGTATGTGCGTGTCTTTCTTCGAGATGACCACCGTCACCGCTCAAGAGATACTGTATTAGCTGATAACCTTGATCTAAATTCTGTGTTATACCTGTATGTCGTGTGCTAAACTGCTTCGCTGGTAAACCACCTTCGCAGCAGTGGAGTGGCGCGTGATTCTTTGTATATCTCCCTTGACCCCATGTGTAGGGAAGCAAATCCGCTACATGTCTGGGGAAAACGAAACCTGATGTTGATGATGATGATGATGTATGATGATGATGATGATATATGATGTGATTGCGAATAGCATCTAAATTGGGGGAAACATGTCCAGTCTATCTATCTAGCTCGCTCCTTGTCGTCGTGCTTGTAATTGTAATTGACCTCGCTGCAGATGCGGCCGTCGACGTTCCTGCTACGATTCCTGAATGCAAGAACTGCTCAAGACTCTTCGTACATCGCCACAATGACCAGTGCCGCGACATGGCCTTCGCAACGATGACACGGGCAGTCCTCCAGCGTAGCATGGTGGCAAAAAATGCCGTCAAATGCGCTTGCGCTTCCAAGTCGGAACGGCAAGCAAAGGCGCACAAGCGCAGCAGAGGTGGTCGTCTCGCATCGGAACAGGAACGGAACGCGGGCATTAAACACGGTACGAAGCTATACAGCAGCAACCCGCGTGGGGCGCGATCTGATACTGCGGCTCGCGCGAATCCTGTTGAAAGCCGTCCCGCTACGGCGGCTGGAACATTTTTCAAGCCGCTCACGGCTTGCATCTTCGGAGAAGACACGTATAGCGTGCGGCAGGAACAGAAGAGGAATATCAAAGAACGAACCAGGAAACCAACGAGAAAAAAAGAAAAAAAAAAAGATGTACAGAACCGCTCGCCGACAGCGGGCAGTGCTATAGTAAACCCGTAAAAACGCCTCGTTAATCAGAGCTAAGATGGCCGATCCGGTTCTCACGATTTCGTCTACAGCTGCAGCTGCTACCGTAATCCCTTTGTTGATTTGTTCGTTTCGCTGCCCCCCACCACTCGCTTTTCGATATAAGCTCGAAATTGACGACGTTCGTAAAAGCCAACGATTGCGACAACCTCCGAGCATGGAAACACTTTATCACGAAGCCGTAAAAAATCGCTCAAGGTGCCCCCCTCTCCACCTCCTCTCGCTTGCGTACGTGATGCAGCGCGGGTGTAGGCAAGAAAGGTCCGCACACGTCGTTCTCGGTAAAAGTCTGCCGCACTAAGAACGCTCCGGCTTGCGTCAGCCCAACCAAACGACCGAGCCTGCATCACGCGCCGACATCGGAATTGACCTCGTTGCGGTTATCGGAAGCAGCCGCACTGTCTACACCGGCAAACAATAGGCCAGGAAGCTCGGCCGAAAAAGAAAAAAAAAAAAGTTCGGCAGGTGTTACACTCTTGTAACACAGGAAGGCGAAAGCCTGCTGCCCATTTGGTAACACATGAAGTTATACAATCGGGGTTAGACTTCTTTTGGTGTTGGGCTGCTAAGCAAGAGGTCGCGGGATCAAATCCCGGCCGTACACAGCGGCCGCATTTCGATAGGGGTGAAATGCGAAAACACACATGTACTTATATTTAGGTGCGCGTTACAGAACCCCAGGTGGTCCAATAAGCCTACGGGGTGCCTCACAATCAGATCGTGGTTTTGGCACGCAAAACCCCGTAGCAGGCAGGCAGGCAGGCAGTGAACTTTATTTTAAGTCCTGAGGAGCGACTCCGAGAACCCCTTACGGGGGAGGAGCCACCGCGGGCCGCTCCCACGTTGGGACGGGCAGGCCGTGCCTGACCGCCGCGTCGTGGGCCCTCTGGACAGCCCGTAGCTGAGCGGTGAAGTCGGAGCTCTTGAGCGCCTCCACCCACTCTTCTTCCGTGGTGAGATTATCGTGGTCCCGTAACGAGGGACACCGCCAGAGCATGTGTTCTAAAGTGCAGAAGGGATCGCCGCAATCCGGGCAATCGGGCTCGAACGAGTCCGCGTACCTACTGACCCTGGCTAGACTGGGATAGGACCCGGTCTGCAGCATGCGAAGGGTGGAAGACTGAGGCCTGGAGAGCTTGGCGTGAGGCGGGGGATAGACCCTCCTGCCGAGCTGATAGTGCTTTGAAATCTCGTTAAACGTGTGGAGCCAGTCCTTGTGGAACCCCGCGTCCGCGCCCTCGAGCGGCGTTTCCCCGGCGCCGTGGGTGAGTTCGCGCGCGCGGGCGTGGGCCAGCTCGTTGGCGTTGGGAACGACGGTGGAGACCTGAGGTCCCATGTGGGCCGGGAACCAAGTAATGACGTGGCGGGAGACGCCCCTGCCGCAAAGCAGGGAGGCCGCTTCCCTCGAGACCGAACCCGTGGCCAAGGCCCTGACCGCCGCCCGGGAATCCGTGTAGATCTGCGGCCTGCTCCCGTCCCGGAGGGCGAGGGCCACCGCGACCTGCTCCGCCAGTGCCGGAGACGAGCCCCGCACCGACGCAGCGTTAAGGAGGTTGCCCCTGTGATCTACCACGGCCGCCACGAATCGGTCGGATGAACCGTATTGGGCGGCGTCGACGAACGCTACCGATCGCGGATCGCCAGCGACGGATCTGAGAAGTGCGGCCGCCCGGGCCCTGCGTCTGCGCCTACATTGTGTTGCGGGTGCAAAACCCCGTAATTGAATTTTTTTTTACACTTCTTTGTCAGACATATTGGTAATGCATAATGTTATACAATCGGGGCTAGATTAATTGTAAGACACAACGAGCCGCAATGGGAAGTGCACGCGTGGCACAAGGCGACCTCCTGAACGCCACATATGAACACTTAACGAAATACCTAAAGTGCATGCAGCATGTTAGTGCACGCACTATAGGCCACGCCTTTAGTCAGCGAGACGGCTGCGACGTGACGTGTGCAATCAGGCACGCACTAGGCACACCTTTAGTAAGCCAGAACCGTGGACGAGCCGTGGCGTCAGGGAAGCGCGCTCGCCTCGCACGAGTTCGACTACCACCCAGACCGAAATGTACCAAATTTTCTTTTCAAAGCCACTACTTTGTTTACAGGGACCTCCCTGAGAAATGTAACGTCAACCCGAGCATTTTTTTTTTTTTTGCGTCGGCCATTTTTCGTGACGGCGAAGTTTCGCCAAGGGCACCACCAACATAGACACCTAATGCTTTTCGCTAGACTTGAAGCATCCTATTGTCCAAGCATCGTCTGCTAGACAATAGCAGACTATTTTCGGACAATTGGATACCCCGCGCGCATGCGCCTACTCTCGCTACTGTACAGAACCCATGTATACAAGGTAAATCCAGTGTGTTTAGTGTATACGCCTCTGCATCTTCTTTGCGATTGTTTCTTTTACCGCCTAGCTTGTTGGCTGGTCATTTATAGTCACACATCGACTCCACCGCCCAGCAAGCATCTTTTATGAACTCCCAAACGGATCTATAAATTCCCTCTCATGCCCTTTTAGCTTCAACATTCGCATAATTCGACGCGCACGTCTCCTTCTGCAGATGAAGACGAAAACAACGCAGAAATAAAAAAAAAGAAAACACCACACGTGCTCTTTTTTAAAAAGCACAGACAACCTTATTGATGAATGTCGTTGACGGAAAACGATGAGCCGAACGCGGCACTACTTTCTGTAGCAACCTGGTGATCGCCTTTTCACGCTGAGCAGCTTCCCAGAACACTGCACGGATTTATCGAGACACACAGGAAGGACGGTGGCGGCAAGGGCAAATGGCGGCACTTTCTAAAGAGGAGATGGATATGAAGCCTGGGAAGTTACTCACGCGCGAACGGGGACGCATGTATGCGACACGCAGTCGTCGTCTGAACTATATAAACGGTCCCACTAAATAATTCTGACTTCAGACTCATCTGCATAGTTATGCGGTCGCGCGCGCCAGCGCGCATACAAAAGCAAGACCTTAAAGTTATAAATGAAACTCGAGGTTTCACCAGCAGTTAAGTCTCCCATACAGCGGGTGAAATTTATGCATAAGCTGGTAATGCCGTTGATAATGTATACAAGGACGTTTAAGCAGTTACAGCTACACTTGAACCTTCTTGAACCATCACTCATAACTCGTGTCGAAAAGATGAAAGTAGCATTAAAGATACTTATCTTTACTGGGCATCTGATTTTCGGATCCACGAATGCTTCAAGGCTAACCTTTCACTGCTCCAAACTACTTCCCTCGCGTTCAGATAGGCTGGTAACAGCCTGCATTGATACATCGGTTTTAAGCGGAAATTTTCTGCGGCACACAGAGATTGCACAAAGGCTGCTGTACTGACGTTGCCGTTATCATGACCGAGCTTATATATGATCAAGGCACCACGTGCCTGCACGTAAACTGAAGCAATGTATGAGATCGGGCTAGTCCTACGTGACGCCCGCGGATTCAGACTTGTG
Source organism: Dermacentor silvarum (assembly GCF_013339745.2). Classification (NCBI taxonomy): domain Eukaryota; kingdom Metazoa; phylum Arthropoda; class Arachnida; order Ixodida; family Ixodidae; genus Dermacentor; species Dermacentor silvarum. Next base: position 91,696,968 of record NC_051164.1, read on the forward strand.
TTCCGCATGCATCCACTGCCGCAGCAACAATCTTCATCCCTTTACCCCGTTCCCCCAGTGCAGGGTAGCAAACCGGACGTGCGTCTGGTTAAACTCCCTACCTTTCCTCTCTTCTCTCTCCTTGATTACAGTCGAACCCGGATATATCGATAGTGAAGGGGATGACAAAAAAGTTCGACATATAGGTAATTCGATATATAAAACAAAAATTCTACACATAAATTTTCAAGGGGATCTTGCAGCTTTTCCGTATACACAATAATTCGTTTTATGTGGGTCCGATATATCCGAGTTCAACTGTACGTGTTGAGCGTTTTTGGCCGCACCTCTTGCAGCTTAGTTGGCCTTATACACACCGCAGGTGCAGCCGTGAATTCATGTGCTACATTCTACAAAGGTAACGGTACATTCGACCGGTCACTTTCCAGCGCTCTAGAGCATCATTTGGCTGGTCCAACATTTGGCTGGTCCAAATCCAGCGCTCTGGGCATATTCGACTCGTTCATTCAGAGCACCGTGCTCCCGACCAGAGAGCTCGGAGGCGTTCTGGCCTTCGAGCTTGGGGAGCGCGCGACCGAGATCCGATGGAAACTCGATCACGTGGCTTCTCCGATTGCTCTGGGAGCAATCTCGTTCGACTCGTACGTTCGACTGGGGGCAGGCTTTCGTTGGCTCTAATACCGAGAGGGCTCCGCATCGCAGCAAAGCCGCGAGTTTTAGCGAGGTTTAGGAACCAGCCGTCAATTCAAAATATCAAGTCGTGGGCTTTGACGTCCCACAGCACCACGGAGGCTGCGAGACACACCGTATATTGCACGGCGCCGCATTAACTCTGAACACCCGGTGTCATTTAACGTGCACGCACACCATACACGGGCGTTCTTGCACCCAATGGAAATGCGACCGCCGCGTGCTGAAACTAAACCCACGACCTCGTGCTGAACAGCAGTAGAACGTCACAGCGATCTTGGTCACCGTGGAGCATACAGCGCTAGGCGTGCCTGTTTTACATGCAGCCTGAAGTTCCAGTGCCGCTACAGCAAGCAGAAAACGAACAACGCCGGGGAAAATTGAGTAAAAAAGGTATAAAAGTCGTAAATAGCGCAGCTTGTTAGCATGCATAGCATCTCGCCCAGAGGCGACCAGCCGTACTGTACCAATTTCTCGCTTGCATGCATTCGGAATAGAAATTCGACACTCCTGTCTTGCATGGAGAAGAATGTCATTATACGTAACAGTTTCTATTTGTTATGCTTTTTATTTTGCTTTACACATACTTGCCAAACTGTGAAATTTCTTCACAATAAATATCGTGGAGACAACGCCGAGGGGAAAGGAAGGAAACTAGCACGCATTTAATTTTATTATTATTATTATTTGATTTGTACACATATACACACAAGGACACAAATGGATTAAGGAGGGAGCAAGCTGACAACTGCCACCGAGAGGGGCACAACGCCTGCCTACTCCTATAGGAGGAGGGAATAGAGGAAATGAAAATATGAGAAAAGAAAACAGGAAATAAAGAAATGACGGAGACACGGACAGAACAAATAAAAAAAATAAAAACAAAATACAAATAATGTCTATAAACGGGAGGCCAAGTCAGTGTCCTTCAGAAAACTTAGCAAGGCTCGATGGGCCTGGTCACGTCTTGCAGCGCTCCCCTTTGGAAAAAGGCAATCGTCAAGGGTCGCACATTGCAGCCCCATAAGTCTATACTCCTTAATTAGTAATGCGCGCTGCGCAACGAATGCGGGACACTCTAAAACTATATGTTCAAGTGTCTCACAGGAGCCACAAAACGTACACGACGGGCTGTCCACACGTCCTTGTCGGTATAGGCGTTCGCGCACCAACACAGACCCAACCCTTAACTTGTATAACAGTGCTCTAGCACGACGGGGCAAGCCTCGACCACGAACGCGGGGAGGGAACGATCCGTCTGCAACACGCCGGTCTGGGTGCTGCTTTAGGAGGTGTCGGCGTATAAGGAGACGGGCGTTTTCAAACGTGCACGAAATGTCAGGGCAGTCACATTCATGGTGGGCACAGCTTGAAGCGAGGCGATCAGCCTCTTCATTTCCAGCGATGCCCACGTGCGAGGGTACCCACTGGGCAATGAGGGACACTCCACAGGAAGTAATTTTGCCCGAAGTTTCTTGGATACTGCACAACAATGGGCTATCGGCATCTTGTCTAAGTCTGCTGATTTAATTTTAAAGCTTGTCTAGAGCAGACACCTTTTGTCGGACAGGTACAAGCACTGTTACCGATGATTTACGAGGGGGTGCTGATAAATATGGAGCCTTATCCAGAAAAAAAAAATTGTCCCAGGTAACTCTGAATTGCGGAGTATGTTGTCCATTTTGTCTATATTCAATGGTGCAAAAATCAAATCTTTCTTTTTAAGGTCCAAAGTGAACAAGGCAGCAACTCCAGAAACGTTGAGTGTATGGGAGCTAGCATAGGACCGAAATAAAGCTGAAGAAATTCCAGGATGAGCAAATCGCAAACTTCAGGCGACAATGGTCCTTCAAATGCTACCGTTAAACGTCCGGTTGCCAATTCTAAAACTGGTCATTTCGGCGTTTAAAGTGAGAAAACCACTGGAAGGCCTGTTTCTGTATCTGTGCCTGGAAATGTGAAGGCATCCGTGACATCAACGTGAAGGACCACCGAATATCAGCGAAAAGTGTGCTGCATATCTGGGAATACCACGTACGCGAATTTTGGAACATTTTGTAAAAAAAAAAAATTAGTCAGACTTCCTAGACAAATGGGGTAACTAGTGACGAGACATGGATCGACTGTTATGACCCCGAGGCAAAGGAACAACCTAAGAAATAGAGGCCGTTAGTTCCCCCAGGCCAAATAAGTTGCATGTGCAGAGTCAAGCAGAGCGAGGGCGAATTAATCGGGAACTCGAAGCACTGGTCTGCGAACTGCTAGCCTCTTGGTTAGCTCCGATGGTAGAGCCCCGGTTAGGCGTTGGTCCCAGGTTCGAACCCCCCCCCCCCCCCCCCCGGACCAGGACGAATACACTCGAACCTGGGTTTATCGAACTCGAAGGGAATCACGAAATAGTTCGATATATCAATAATTCAATATACAAATTTTGTACAAAAATGTTCGAGAGTATTCTACAGCTGTTCGTTATACACGATAATTAGTTATATTCGGATTCGATGTATCCGGGTTCGACTGTATCGCTTCGACTGCGAAGCTTTCTTACCGAGAAACCCGTATGTATGGGTTTCCTTTGTAGCTTCATGCTAAGTGGGGTCGATGCCAATTTTCCCATTTCATTAACTTTCCTCCACCTTGAGGATTTCCACAGAACTGAGTTGCCAAGAACGCATGCAGTGCAAAGGTGTCGAACCGAACCGGAGCTAAACGGACTCGAAACCATTATTCTCAGCCGAACCGGAACCAAGCCGATATGCTTTCCGCCATCCTGGAACCAAACCCGAACCGGAACTGTTTGGAGGAACGCTTCCGAACCGGCTCGACCATACGGTTATAGCCAAGGTTGTCCTTGCTGAAATTCTACGACCGTGCAAGCAGCTGCTCTGACGAGGGTCGACGAGGTCTGTCACGTCAAATCGCCGCAGTGCGCAGTGTGCTACATCGGGAGCAGTCACGCGGCTTGCCACATTGATCTCATTGTCTGACTCAAGTGTACGCATTGTCGGCGCGTACTTTCTAGACCTATTAGCAACGCACTAATGCGTATGACATAGCCCTCGGAGCCAACCGTATACATTTCAATCGCAAAGTGTTCACAACTGGATTGATGACACGGTTAGCCATCTATTGCACTCGCCTCCTACGGCTACGACTGGTTAATTTGCGACTCCGAAACTCTGGATACCAAAACAATAACTTTTCCTTTTTTCTGTCAAGACAAGTTGCCGAACTTACACCGAACCTACACTAAAACGGTTTTAAACTGGAAGACGAAAGATTCCGAAATCGCTCTCTATTTCTAATTAGTTCCATTTTTTTAAAGCTCACGTCATTCAAGAGAAGCTATAGGATTAGTCCATTTTCATTCTATATTGTTTTCATACACTTCGGGTAACTGACGAATAGCTGTAACACTACAAGGGTGGAGCATTTCCTGGTGGACGCCAGATTTGACGATTGAACGTCAACGCATCAGCATAATGCGCAGGTAATTTCGAAAAAACGATCGAACTCAAACTCTGAGTGTTCTACAAAGCTGAATACTACAACGCTTCTGCCATTTATAAAATGACTATTGATCTTGCTAAAACAAGCGCCCCAAAGCGGCTTTGTACATCGCTTAGCAAAGCGGAATATAGTATTCAGCCTGCATTTCCAAATCTCAACTGAAAAAATAGCACGCTAGGCTACAACTAGGAATGCGAAATTTCCGGAAATTGTTCCAGGAAATACTAGAAATTGAGAAAGATTGAAACTCCAGTAAAAATTGCTTATATTTATTACTTCAGCAAAAAATATTAATCCATAATACATACGATAATTACGCACAGAACGCGAAGACAATGCAGTGAACACCTTTTTCTCTTCCACGAAAACAATTGCTATAATCTGAGACAGAGGACACTCAGTGTCTCAGTCACTCTCGCTGGGCACACTCGCATTAGAATCGATCGCGGCTGCTTACACAATAAAATTTTATTGTACGTAAACGAGTTTTCGAACGCGTTTACTTGTGAGCCCCGTTGCGAAGCTTATGAACATTTCGCTGACGATTGGCAGATGAAGGTATCTGCAGCAGCCCAGAAACTATAGGCTTCAGCGGCTGATTAGTACAAAGGCCTTGCCACCAGGTTGACAGGTTCCACACGATTCGCGGAGTACCAGACGCCAATCCCAGACCAAAACATAATAGAGCGTCCTGTATTCCGCTGCGTTTGAAAGCTACGCTACGTTTTCAAAACGAAAGTGAAAGCATATGATGAAGATACTCGAAAACTATGTGCTGCCGTTTTCTTATCGTCGTCGTCCTCCCTTATCGCCTTCGTCCTCCCGGATTAATTTCGACCAACTGGGGTTCTATGAAGTGCGCCCTATGCACTACCTACTGTACTCCTCCTGAACAGTCAAGTGCTGGTCACCCGAAGCGATTTCTTGAGCGACATAAAGCTCCTCCTAAAACCTTACACGTTTGTTGTGCCGCGAAGATCCTTATTCACGAAGATATCCCGGAATGAAATGGAGTCGCACTGTTATATTTTATACTGCCGGTAATAAGTTTCCCCCGGAGAGCCCAAGGAAGTGGTCAAGATGACCAGCGTGCGTGCGTGCGTGCGCGCGCTTACGCTTCCGAGACTGAAAAGGAGGTCCACCACGTCATTCAGCGCTTCTTACAGAGCCAGGGGAGCCACGGTTACAGGGAGGCGCGCGAGCACGCTTCTAATGCGCGAATTATACGAGCGCGAGCCCGGAACGGGTCCCCGGGACACGCGTACGCTGAACCCGGATGAACGAAGCCGTGTGCGGGGCTACTACACACCGCACACTTACAGCACGCTACCAACCAACAAGCCCGTGCGAGCGTGCATGTTTGTGTGTGCGTAATTGAGTTATTCTCGTCACTCGGAAGCAATCACGCGAGACGACGACTCCTTGGCGCGCGTATACGGCGGAATAGCACCCGTCGCACGACACACGCGGTATACATATACAGGGCGTTTCATATTAGCTGCACCTAATTTTTAAAAATTCGCCTGTGGCAGATATCACAATTATAATCCTTCATCTAAACTACTCGAAGAGGCAGCCATTACTTCCACTATAGAAATCATAACGCCTTAATGAATAATTAACATAAAGCGCTAATTAGCTTTCTAATTAATCATTTTACGGCACATCTTTCAATCTACGAATTATAGCCGCTGAGTTCGGAAGGCGCATCCACTTGGAACAAATTCTAAGGACTGAACCAGTTTCGAGATATTAATTTTCGAAGTGTCCGACGAAATGCATGGGCTTTCAAGTTAATTGGTGGTGGTGGTGGTGGTGTTAAAGCAGGCGGGGTTAGCCTGGCATACATAGCCGGCAATTGTTCCGCTTGATCCTCCTTCGAGTTGAGATCAGGGGTGTGTCACCAGGTGTCGATTAGCCCCGTGTCTCGCAGGAAGGCTATCAGCAGTCGTCGCAAGTTAACTTAGTGCTTCAATGCATAAGCATTGAAGTTAACTTAATGCTTCAATGCATAAAACAGCGTTTTCCTCAAAAAGTTCCTCAAAGCCTAAAAGCCGGCCGCGAACATCGGGTGAAAACACTGGCATATAATCGCGAGCGGAAAGCATCGCTACAAAATCGTGGCCCAGGGTTTTCCATTCTTGTTTGGGCAACAATCACATGAGCATTCAAACTCTCACAGCAACTCAAATCTGAAATTGGCCTTCATGGAAAGCTTTGTAAAGGTTCACTTTATGATACTGTCGCGGGACAGTCACTCGGCGATGGCCACAAAGTGAAGACGATGGATTAAGGCGCGCTTAGGCTCGTGCGCGGATTCGCCGCATTGCGTGTGGCTGTAAATAAACCTCGTAAATAAACGTCGTACATAAACCTCGTAAGTAAACCTCGTAAATAAACCTCGTAAATTTCCACCATCGTCTCACCTTCAAATATCATTAACATGTTCACTCGTGCATTTCGTGTTTATTTTTATTCCTTTTTAGTTTAATTTTTCCCCACTCCTCTACAATCTTAACCCGTCAAGACGAATTTTTTGGCTAATTGGTTCATATCCGTCGTAAAACAGCGCCAGAGAACACAAGGGACCAGACGAAGAAGAACGACACGTACACAGGGCGCCCTGTGTACGCGTCGTTCTTCTTCGTCTGGTCCCTTGTGTTCTCTGGCGCTGTTTTACTACGAACCTTAACCCCTCTCTCCCTTCCTGTACAGAGTAGCACGTCAGCGGTTGTATACACGGCGGCAAATATCGGACCGAATACCACTGAAGCATTTCTGCAAAACGTGGCCGGCCCTGTTACGTTGTTGGGGCTCGTAGCGATGGATTACGACTGCGTTTAGATGCCACGGCAGGAAGCAGCAAATGACACACACAGAATGTGAGAAAACTACTCTGTAGGCCACGACTGGCCTGGCACTTGTTTTGAAAGCAGTGCGTGCACGGGGCACTACCAACTACGCATAACATCAACCGGTCAGCAGTCGAGATAATCAAGAGGCATTTAATGTATGGTGGCAAATAAAAAAAATCAGGGAAGAGCTAGATTGATACGACCGGATCTGTTACAGTCATAGGCAGCGGTAAAAGGTAGATATTGAAGAAAGAAAGAAGAAAGATTAATGAGACGTATACAAGAATGCTAGATAGAATAACATGTACAGCATAGCTGATTAAATCAAGCAGGCTAGGTGACTATTTGCCACCACCCCGTTTCAATGGGGATGCAATTAAATCATCATCATCAACATCTGCCACACTTCCGAAGATTGAGTTGACAGAGCCGCATAGATTTGATCACGCTGCACACGTTTAACGAAGACAGCGTGTAAATTAGCCCCCGTGAGTACAACACAGACGACAGTGCACGCGCACGTGCACGCCTGTCATGGCACGGTCGTACATCCTCGTGGCGCGCGCGTTGGCACGCGCTCCCCCGTCGCATACAGTGCCGAATTACAAGGCACGACCCCAACCCTGGCCTGCCGCTTGCGTGCTCACTCGCTTGATTGCTTTCTTGCTTGCAGCCTGCACCTGCGCCCTCTGCACCTGCGCCCTCTCTGGCGGCTCGGACCACCGACTTCGGGTCGCGCGTTTCGCGTTGATAATCGGTTCGCCTCGGGACGAAGGCTGGCGTTGGCGCGCGTATGCAGATTCTGCCGGACGTGTCCCTGCATACGCTGGAGGTCGTAGCCGGAGAGTTCACAAAAGGCGACGCCTGTAACGCACTAGTGCAGGGTGAATGGACCGTAGCATCTGCATCGGGTAACCCCGCAGCCACTCCGTAGCGTTGATGGTATTGGGACAAACTGTTGCCCTTTCAAGGTACCGCCGCGCGGGAATCGCCAAGGCGTGCCATTAAAGCACCAGGAACGAGCCTCACCCGGGTTAGAGGATCACCGTAGTTCGATTGCGGCAGTTGTCGTTTGACCCCCAAAAAAGTCTGGGAGCACCTCTCGGGTATAACTGCGGCGGGTTTCAGCGTGATTTCCTCTGCGCATGCGTGTGAGTCTCAGGCTTCTTGCGTCGTACCTTCAAGTTATCTTGCTCGCTTCATAAAGCTTATTATCTCTCTCTCTCTCTCTCTCTCTCTCTCTCTCTCTCTCTCTCTTGAGTTCCGGGTGACGAACCGGAACTGGAAAAACGTAACCTAAGTGGCTGAACTACCTTTATACCCTGCTATATTCTTGTGTGTGTAATAATGATGATGACGAATAACTGGAAACATGCATCACGTTCAACGGCAGATGTAGGTTCACTTGCGACTGACCCTGAGGGACGAAGCGCTGAGCACCCCGGCGAATGGGATCTTCAAAAAACGAAACTAAATCATTAACATGATTACCAGTACTGAGTTTCTCAGAGCGATCGAGTTACTCATCGTATCATTAATGGAAGCATCATGCGCGAGGTTAAAGTTGGGAAATGATGTGTACGACATGCTTGGTTTACGTATAGGAAGTGAAATGGAAGACTGAAAACGCTTTATGAACCGAAATACCTTCCGTGATGTCACATCCGAAACCGCCACATAGGCGGCGTGGGCTGAAGAAGACCACAACTAGAACTGTCTGATCTCTAGTTGGCTCATCCACTGTCCTCTTAAGACCAGTCCACAATGAGAGCTCAAGAAGCTCCCTCGATAAGCGGACGTCATGACCAGTCCGAGCTATATATAGGGATGGCCACGATGTACCTGAAGCGTTAAAACCTCCCGTCATCAGTAGGTCTGGAGTGAAGACGTCGCGCTTGAACAAGAACGCATTTCGACCATAAGAGAGCTGAAGGGATGAACCTGGAGGTCGCCAGAAACGCCGATTATTGCGTATTACGGATTTATAGATTACTGTGGAGTTACAATGTTGCAGAAATCGAAGTCGTGGACGCAGCGCTGAATACGCCATGATTGCTAAAGTTCTTTCGCGGTGAAGACTCATCGATGGCAAATTCACGATCGGGATCACAACGCGCACACTTGTATACGGTTCCGAGCAGGTCACTCCACCGACCCCATCCATCCAATAGCCGCTTGCGCATATAGTCACGGCACTGTAGGCATATATGGTTACATGCGAGGAAGTACGGTGTTCTTGTGCCTGTATACCGCGGTAAAAAAACCACTCGAGGCGAAGTCTCTCCGAGCGACGGTAATGCCAATTGCGACGATCACCCTGGCGCGCGGGCTGCCGTTCACGTGCGCATGCATATATACATGCGCGATTCCACACGGTACAACTGCGGCTGCCGCACTACCCCCGGCGGCTTCATGACAAAAAAAAAAAAAAAAAAAAAAAGAGCCGATGCCGCCAACACCACGACGAAAATGCGCGGACCGCCGAAGAAGCGTTCGCGAGTAAACGGCGAGCGGCACCGCTGCATGCCGGCCGATTTGGCGCGGATGTCCAAACGGACTAATGTTACTTCGCTCCTGCAGCTCGAGCGAGGAAGGTATATATGTGGGGAGGGGCCTAGCGGCAGTGGAAATGAAATCCGAGAGGTCTCCAAGAATGCGCGCTAAGTGAAGCCTTTGCGCGTTCTTTATACTTCCTCTCCTCTCTCTCGAGATATGGCCAATCTTGAGTCATTTTTACGGCGCCATTAGCCTCCGCCTGCACCTCAGGCTAATCGAATGAGTAAGGAGACGATCTCGGAAATGCACATTTCGTATAGCCGAAAAAAGAAAAAAAAAAAGAATGCGCTGCCGCGCCGCTTAATCGTACACCGTTTCGCAGTTGGAAAGGAAGCATCGAATTGCCGGCAGTAAATTTGCGTTGCTCGAGCGCGTGGCTGCCGCTTACGCAGATGTCTTTGAAATCAAAGTCGCTGCGCGACTTGCCTGCACATATACAACGGCGGCCCGGATGTATACGAGCTCGCCACGCTCCTACATTGGCGATGTTCGCGTAGTGCAGTGCATGATGGGGCCCAATGAGGTTCCGATATATCCTGGCAATATAATGAGCGGGTGGCCAGGAGAATTGCTAGCCGGCTTCCATTTCCATGTAAGTGCAGGGTTTGTGTATGTTCATCTAATTGTTTATTTATTTCCCCAAAGGTACCTTGTTGAGACATTACATTACAATATATACGTTGGTGGTGGAAACACCCTTGAAGAACTTGGTATGCATCTAACCCACATGCGATGCACTATGAGCCAATGTTTCAAGCCAATAACTGAGCACAGTGCTGGGGCAGTGCGGACGTGCGGTTTGAGATGTTGCGGTGTGTGTATATATAAGATAGCGCACACTACTGAGGGTCACTGCTTCTCTCGAAGTCAAAACAAGAATACAGTAGCAGGGGTACGTGCCATACATCAACGCCTTCACAGCAAGCCATTTAACTCGCTTTGGGAGCGGACTGATTTAAATCAGTTCACTTCCAAAGCTCGTTAAATGTCTCAGCGAGCAAATTTGCTTGTCAGGATTTGCCAGGATTTGAGGATTTGTCAAGAATTGCTTGTCAAGTATTTCAGGAAAACGACCTTCGAATATTGAGTATTTCCTTACGTCAAAATGAAGTAAAATATAAAGGTTACGTCGAGTGCGTTTGATAAGGCTTATTTACATTATGATATATAAGTATCGTGCCATTCACATCTGAACGTCTGACCAAGTGAGGAGTCCGCAAATGATGACCGTATCACTGCACCATGACAGTGGCAGTAATGAAAAAAAGAACAACACGTCACCATATCCACGAATAAATGAAGTGTAATATTACAGTACCGCAAATCGTTTTAAACGGATACAAACATGGTGAACCTGGATAAATAATTAACTGACTTGCACATATCGCCACTATCCAGCATCAAATTTATCGCGATCTTTCTTTCTTCCTGTAGACTTCATTAGGCGTTGTAATCTCTGATATTCGAACGCAGGCGAATATTCTACAATTTAGAAAAGCGCATTTTCCAAACGGACACGAATTGAATAGTTCTTGCTATTCGATTCATATTCGAAAGTTTCAGCATTCTAACCCCCCCCCCCCCCCCCCTCACCAAACCGCCGTCTGAAGAAATTATGTTCGATTGTCCACGTCCAATCACAGATGATATGGGTGTTTCATCGCGACGTCGAAACGTGGAGAATTGCACATCGTTTGTTCACACGGTGGTCTTGAGACTCAGACGAAAAAAAAAAAAAAGAAATTACCGGCAGAGTCTGTCGATCTGTTGATATTGCAGACGTGCCTTGGGCAATGTAGGTGATCGAATTTGTAATTAAAGCCAAAGTTCCGAATGCAGAGCTTCAGCCCTCATCACGTTAAAAAAGTGCCGAGAGCGCTACTGCAATAGCTGAAAATAATGCTTCGAGTGTGACTGTATACAGAGACGCTTCGACTTGTCTAGCGCAGCTGATACGTCTCAACCCAAGTTTCTTCTCTATCTTACGCTGCCCCGATGCCCTCTCCGTGTGCAGAGATAAGAGGCAGAGGGGGGAATGTGCGGGGGGAGGTTTTAATGAACTGGAGAGGTTTGCCGGGCATCACGCCTACCATGCTACTACGAATGAAAAAGATGACAAATGGAACGATTTGCAAAGCACTCAACTCAGAGCCTTGTAACATACACAAAAGTAGCAAGAGCACAATAGTACGCAAAGCGCTCAAACGTAATTAAAGTAGTACCTCGTTAAGACCAGGGTGTTTCAAGAAGTTCAAATGCCATCCTTCGTAACGCGGGACCGATCTGGCAGCACTATATAGTAGCCCAAGTTACATGTCGTAAGCTCAGGGCGGTATGTTCAGTGCGAACACATTAGGGCGGTCCTTTGGTATGTGCGAAAGAACGCCAGAGAGCAGATTGAGATGCTCCCGTACATTGCACGCGGGGCACAGCGGCGACCCTGCCCGCTTAATTTAAACGAAAAGCATTTCGTGTTAGCAACGTTCAGGCACGCACAATCGCGCCTGTCAAGGTCACCCGGCAAGCGGAACTCACACATTGGATCATAAGCGCGGAGCCAACTAAACAAAGTCGTCTATTTCCCTGCCTTCCTGCCTGTCCTCCCGCCTCTCTCTCTCTCTCTCTCTCAAATGAGCCAGAAAGGAAGTGCCGGGCAACGCACTCAGCAGACGACGTTATCACCTATGTCAGCAAATGGGCCTATGGCGAGCCATCGCTGGCCAGGAGGCGCTACGGCAATCTGATTGTGCAGCAGAAATGTGCCGACACCATCCGATAGGGAGGCCACAAGAATGGTGCGACATTTTGGATGCTAACAAACGCGCGCCTGCATCAACGTTCACTTTAGCTCTATGCGTCCAGCCAAACTTGAATACCCGTGCGCGTCGGAGAAGCGCATGGTCTCATATACGTTCTATAGCACGCCGGTTACCAGTCAGGCCAGAATCTGGCACCTCAAGATGAGCAGTAAAACTGACGACGCGAAATCACTGCATGTGCTACTGAAAACTGTTTCCACCGCTCGCTAGGCTGCGTTTTACGGCGCTGCTGTTGGTACGCGAAGTTTCAGCGCTGGTGGCCCATAAGAAGGCGGCTCAGCGGACTTCACATAAGGGTACGTGCGTACCATTTCACTTCCTATACAGTGCTTAAGATTTACGAAGCGAAGAGGCCGAGAATGTTACTTGCTCTCTTTGCTTTCTTTCGACTGCCATTCTCTCGGTATACCTTTGTCAAAAATTCTAAAATCTGAACCCTATGTCTTTTTTTTTAATGTATTTCGCTGCAGATATCTGTAAATCTATTCTAAATGTTTGAGTGCTACATTTTGTATGTTTCAGTTTCTCGAGCAACGGTAAATGCAACCACGTTCACTGAAGCTACCGACTGGGCACAACCACGGGCGCGAGATCATTCTGGCACGACTAACAGAACAAAAACGTCACAGCCTGCATCACAAATGCATATAGGACAGTAAAGAGACGTGAATCAACGAAAGATAAAAAGATCCAAGCAAAACGTCGATTGTTCGGCCACCCCAGCCCACCCACGTGCAGCCATATATCTGGGCCGGGAAGTCGCGGCAACTCAGTCAGACGCGATTTGCAAAGACGAAACCGATCACGAGCCCGGTCGAAGATTCCGCGCTCAGTTCTCTACGCACCGCGAAGTCCATAAAACCGATAGCAAGGGTTAAGGAAGAAAGGGTCGAAGAGAGAAAGGGTCGAAGCGGCGGCGTAAGCAATCCCATGCAGGCCAGGGCATGTATACGCGATGAGCAGCGCTACCAGACACGTAAAAAAACAGACAACAACGCGTAAGCAAACACGATCCGTCCGAACGAGGCTTATACGTATACGGCACGCAGAAGCACGTCCATTGCCACCTATACTAACAAACAAAGGAAGGCAGGCTTGACGAAGTACACACACATAAGCCAGCTATAAACAAGGCAGCGTGCACCTAGTAAATAACGCACGCGCTGTAGAAGCAGCGCCGGTGCGCCAACGAAGAGCCCACCGCCACCGTGACGCGCAGCCTCGTCCTCTGGCCCCGGCTAAGAAGCGTGCAACAGGTGGCGGTGGCCGGGGAAAACACCGGTAGTTCCCCCCCATTGCGGTCGAGTCGCCGCAGCGGAGGAGGTTAGGCCTAAGCAGGCTCACGCTCGAGTCCGGCAGCCCGTAATTACAACCTCGCCGGGCACGCTTGGCGCGCTCGGCTGGCCTAAACAGCGTGCTGCCGTCGCACGCCGAGCTGCGGAGGAGAACGGACAGAAGAGCGGCGGAACCGCGTCGAAGCGATCGCCGCGGAGATTCGAATCGAGGAGAGAGTCCGACCACACCGCCAAACCACCACCGTGCAGTCGAAACCGCTTGCACGCGAGGCAGCAGCGTCGTGCGAATTCGTTGCGGACGTGGCTGCGTAGGAAGATGATGGAAGCGGCGGTAAGCTCGACTCGGCTATAGGCTTGCTTGGCTCGAGTGAAGGCTCGGCTGCGAAGAACCCCGAAGGCTGAGGCCATCCCTCCTTGTACTAGATACCTGCCGCGTGAGCCGAGAACTTGGTTCCAAGCCCTCTCCCCTTTCCTTCTCTCTATAACAGTGTCGGCTGGGAGCGCATGATTGCGGTTAACGCTAGAAAACTAAATCGCGTACTTGTTTCCACCAAGATTACTGTCACATCTGCTGACGTCAAGGAAGCGATGAGCGCCAGAGGCCGAATATATCTATAGCTATTTCGAAATGTGTGTGAATTATGCGATGTTTTGGGTGCCTTTCAACTAAAGAAATAAAATTCCACTTTAAAGAAACCTATCCCCGAGCACGCCGGAAGGGTCGGTTCGGGCGACACATCTTCGCGACTCCCACGAACTCACCCACATGTCCCTTGCTGCGCTAAGTAGCAGCGCGTCTTGCCATGATATTCCACCCATCAGCCCCCGTCGTAACATAATGCTACAAAAAAAACAGCTTTGCAAACACGTGATAAGCTCAGAGAAAGGCCGGCGGCAGCACTGGATGCGCCGCGCTGCCGCATTTTGCTGATGTCGGGACCATTTGAACAATGGCACATTCGTGCGTTGCGCGTATAATAGCATTTTCATTGCAGTGGGCACAAAGTTTCGCTTACCGCGTGTTCATATGAGAGGCTTTTCCTTACTTTTTTTTTTTTCTCGGTCCAGATTACATGTTTGTAGTATGTACTACGTGTCTACATGTTTATGAGGATATCAGTAGCCTCAATTTTCTTTTTCTTTTTTTTAACTGTCTTCGGATAGCCGGCCCAAATGAAGCCTACCTTCTCATTTCGTGATGCCGTAAAGCAGTTGCACATCAGCGAAAATTAGAACTTCTCTGTTTCCGCTTATTTCTCGTCACGGGCATTCTTCTGGGCATTTGTAATAAAAAAAAGGAAGAAAAGGAAGAAAAGGAAAAACAATGAAATGCCATTTCATTATACACTAATTAAGCTGGATCAGGAGAACCCAAATTCGGGCCAGTTGGAACATCATTACAGGAAAAGACCAGTAAAAAAGACGAAGGACAAGAGAAGGGAGTCTGCGTTTTCTTAACGAAGTCGGTGGAACAACAGTGCATTTTTACCGCAAGTTTCGTGCTGCATAAATTCCCCTCTCTTGTCCTTCGTCTTCTTGACTGGTTTTTCCTGTAAATAACCTTAATCAGCACACCAATATATATATATTAGTGGTTGGTTTGATCTGTAATCCACCATTCACGAAAAACTGTCTCCAGCGTACCAAAATATGCGTTTGGCAATATCAATTTGGCAGTATCAAAGCAGAATAGCACGTATATGACACGTTAAGTATTACAGTGTTCAAAAAAAAAAATCTACATCTCTCTCCCTCCCTCTCCCTCTCTTTCGGCGAGCATGCCGAAAGAGCGAAGATCACGACCAGCACGCCTCCACGCCATGCGCGTCCGACTACGCGAGGCAAGACTTCACGGCAGACGCTACCTGGCCGGCAGCTGCAAGCGACCGTACGCACAGCACGCTTCCCTAGTCTTCACAGGCGAAGCCGGTTGACCAAGGTTATGGCGACGGCGCGCTACACAGCGCGAGCGCTGATGCCTCTATGGTTGGAACTTATAACGATGGAGATCGAAGATGTTACAAATAGGTCCCTCGGAATAGCTGTTCCAGATAGCTGGTGCGCAATGCACCAACCCAGCAGGTGCACAGCTGGTGCAGAGGTGGCGAAATGCTGGTGCATCGCTGGTGCACCAGCGAAGCACCACCATAGCATTTTTCTTTTTTTTTTTTTTTTTGCAACCAGCAACGTTTTTGGAAAGCTACTCATAGAGCAGCTGTGCATTTTTGGAAAGCTTGTTTCCAACCAAAGTATCTTTAGAGGCTATTCGTGCAGTTTTATAGTGAAAATTTGCAACGTTATGCATAAAACTGATCGTTTGTCCCTGATAGTTAGCTGTCTTTTTTTTTTTTTTTTACTAGTCAGTACAGGCGTGGTACCCAATTACACCGAAATAAATATTCCTGCTGTGAATACTTGCGTCTGCGTTTGACTATTCGACATTCAAATCGATATTCGATATACTTACTATTCGTATTCGATTCGTATTCGAAAAAGTTTATATTCGCCCACCTCTAAAGTGTACATTACCTATATGCACATAACTGCGAGCGCCATATGATCCCATCCAGAGTGAGCAGTGCACAAAGAAACTTATGAAGGACAATTTGTGTTTGTATATAAACCCTAATAAGAAAAAGGGCCACCATTCAGCACAAAAACCTCGAAGGTTGGCAAAGTCAAAGATCTGGTCGAAATCGAATATTAATCAGTCGGACAATCGTCGTCATAAATAGGCTTTCATGTGCACAATAATTTGATTGTAATGCATATGGTACTATAAAAAAAACTTAGCTGTAACTTAGCTGTAATATTACCAGCGTCTAACGCACTAATTGTGTGTTGCTCCGAATCAACCGCACAAGAAGAGAGCGAGCGTTATTTCATAATTGTACTTTCGCACAAGTGGTGCAGCTTCATATAGCAAGGCTAATCCCATCTTATCTGTACACCACACCACGTACATCGCGTCTCACCAGACGCTGCTGGGAGCATCTCAGCCAAATTCTGCAGTCGTGCGCGGCGCGTGGAGCTCGCCAACGGAGCGCGAAATGTCTTCTGCTTCTCTCAAACGCTGTCAAAAGCCTGCTCCTCCCTCTTCTCTATAGACGCTTTATTTCGTAATATAGCAGATTCCCATACCCGGCTGCAATCGGCCAATGGGTGACACGAACCAAGAAGGGTGTTTGCTGCGCTTCTTCCTACTGTTAGCGTGCATATGTATTGGCACAGTTTAACAAACAGGCAGAAGTAAGCGAAAATCTGATTTCGAATTTCGATAAAAATTACGCGCTTCCGGAAGAAGCCGACTATCGTCTGCTCACGCACGGCCGCGGCCGCCCGCGTAAGAATTAATTTTGGCCACCCTGCGTGTCGGTGTAGTAGCCGTCAGGTATCGCTAATTTCAACTAGTTTTGAACGTGCAACTGGCCTCGAATCACGCGAAACTTAGGTCAGACGGCACGCATGCCTGTCAGCGCGCTCTCACTCTTGGCGGCTCCTGGTTAGACGCCTTGGCAGACGTCGCTTCTTATTGATCTATTGATAGCCCTGAAATAAAAAATGCGCAAGTTGGATGTGGCTACTATCCGTCGGTAAAGATGGTGCAGGACAAAGCCGGTCCGTACCACGTAGCACGGCCAGACTGCAGCATACGTATATATGAGTGCGAGCGCGAGCACTCAAGCCCTGTCGCGCACAAAGCAAACGCTGCGCATAGGCAATAGAATTGCATGTCTGCTGTCTGCTACGTAGCTACATGTAATTCTACACGGTATCTACAGCTACAAGCGTAGATATACCGCGGCCGCCGCGACGAGTCCGCAGGTTGGGCGCACTGCGGCTCACTGGTTTGGCGGTTGTCCAAATCTGAACTGAAAAATCAAATCTAAACTGCGCGCCACGGTGACGTTCAGTAGGGGCCGTATTCTGAAACGTTCGCCTAGGCGAATTTTCTTTTTTCGCTTTCAGGCGTGCGCCGATTGGCTGTTTTAGCAAAATTGGATGAGCTGATTGAGTGGTTGAGCCCGACGTCATTCAATTTAGCTCAACCAGCCAATCAGCGCGCACGCTGATTTCGCCTAGGCGAACGTTTCAGAATACGGCCCTAGGGGAGCGTTGTGAGCATGTGCACGCCCCGCTGTGCTGTAGCCTTCGCACTGCAAGGCATTGAAGGAGGAACGGGAGCGCCACGAACGAGGTTCATAGGCGACCTTTGATTGCCAATAATTCCGCTTCTGCGGAACGCATCGAAGTACGTTTTTTGTGGCAAAGTATTTCTGAAATAGTCTATTTTAACACATATCCACATTTGAGTCTACTACCACGCCATGCACCCTGCGCTGTATTCCTATAAGTGCCCACACTGCGATCAATGAGCAACGATTTACCACATGGTATGGGTTTGCGCAAACACACCACAGCTCACACCCATAACACACCCCACCACACGGCAATGGGAGGCAGCGCTGTCCAGCTCCGACTCGACGGACCAGCTCAACCTGCAGGTCAACCGAGCGAGAAGGGCAGCTAAGGCCCCTGGACTCCTGGACTGAGGGGACCGCCGACTGCAGAGCGGAGGAGCTACCTGCGCTCGTGTGCTCTTTTGCATAACGTTATTCTCTCTCACTCTCTCTCTCTCTCTATTTTAACTTCAATTGCATTTCTCGACTTCGATAAAAAGTGGTTCAGGGTTTAAAAGGACCCTGAAACGATTTTGACGATTGCGTACAAATGTACTGAGTCGGTAGGGTAGGTCTTTCTAAACAGAGAGACAGATTTAAGAGTTCTCCGTAAAAAGTGTTAGTTATTACAAGGTTTTAAAAATGTGGATCGCAACCGATCGTAGCGGAGGCGCGTGACGTCAGTCGGGCGAGCTATCCGATTGGCGACTCATGCAACCTAATCGGGAATGCTAGAAACATATCGCTTCATGAAGCTTATTCGTAATAGCATACGTATGCATAGAAATTTGCGTGACCTAAAAAGTAGACAAATGCAATAAATATACAGGGTGTTTCAGCGAACACTTTCAAATATTTTTAACGGTTATATTGCCTGTGACAGATAGCACATGCAATTCTAGTTTATGAGCTGGTCTACTCGAAGAAACGAACATTTGCACAAACATTGAAATGCATATTCCGCTAATTCACAAAAAATCACTAATTAAGTTTTAACAAATTACCTTATGGCCAAAATTGCAATTTACAATTCTAGCCGTGGAGTTCGCAAGGCATCCACTTGGAACGAATTCTCAGAATGACACCAGTTTCGAGAATTCCCGAACTTTGTGGAGAAATGCATTGGTGTTCCAGGTACTCTTAACAAAACGTCGTTTATGCATTGAAGCACAAAAGTAACTGGAACACCAATGCACTTCTCCGCAGAGTGGCTCGAGCGGCCAGCCGCGCGGCAATTTTGCGTGTATTCGCGGGTTTCTTTCACGCTCGGCAAAACACTTTGATGTAGCACGTATTGAGCAACAGAAAGCTCTATCGGGAGTGTTTCATGATGCTCTACAAACTGTAGTGAGACGTCACGCCACAGACATACCTAGGGCATGACAACATGCAAATCACACTGAGCTGTTTGGAGTGGAAAGAGGAAGCGTTAATTAACCTTCACAGAACTCGTAAAGGGGAAACAGGACTACGCCGGCCGCACACAGAACCTTGGCCCACGGCGTCCACGTGACCCCTGGCCTAGATAATGGCGCCAATGAAAACATAACGCCCTTTATAAGCGTCAGGGGTGACTTTTCCGTGACCACCACCCATTGGCACGCTACAGCATAGGTACAGCGGCCGTGAACACTGTAGGCACGACGACCGCCTTACGAACGCCGGAACCGTGCTGCCATCTATCGGGGCGCACAGGCGACAAGCGCCTGCCCTGCGTCAAAAGGGATCAGGACCACTCACTCACTTACGACGCGGTAGCTTCAATCAGCGATCAACGTGCGAACGAGAGGAAACATTGGAGCTAAGGTTCTCGTGATAAATCAGCGCTGTGCTCGAACTGACGTTTGTATTTGGAAGTTCCATTTACTTCAGTGCATGCAGGACTTCTGCAAAGGGCCTATACCGTATTAAATGCGAAGCATTTCTTGGCAAACATTTGCTACTTAGACAGTATCTATCTATCTAGCCGCCTACGACTTTGTACTCTCATGGTCGTTTCGTTAACATGGTATGTACTAAAATTAGCATACTATGACAAGAGCATATGACGAACATACATGATATGCCATGTCATGATTATTATGACATGCGTGTCATGTAGGTGATGAAACAGCCGCCTAGGTCATGGTGCTGTCATGGTCGTTTCATTAACTTCGTAGGTACCAAAATTGGAGTGTCCTGACTCAGCAAAAATGACAATGACTCAGCAAAAAAAAAAAACGATTAACACTCAGAAGCCACTGAAACGGATTCTGACGTGGATACTAAGTGAAGGAAACACTAAAGGACTCTGGTAGAAGTAATAGTCATGAGCATGACTCCGCAAAAATGACAATGACTCAGCGAAAAAATATTAACACTCGAAAACCAATGGAATGGGTTCAGATGTGGTACTAAGTGAAGGAAAAGGCTAAAGGTTGATGTTAGAAGTCATGATCATGACTAAGGATTTTGCCTTAAGGTATCTTAGGTGTAGCTAAAGGGACACCTGAGGACTAATGACATGAATTTCATGAGATGCGTGTCGTGTAGGTTATGAATGAGCCGCCTACATCTTGGTGCTCTCATGATCGTTTCGTTAACATGGTAGGCTCCCCGCACACTGCTTCGCATGACATCGACTCCCACAGGGCGTGGCATCTCCCGGCTTTTTTTTTTTTTTTTTTTTTGTAGTAGTATATTTGAGCTGCGTTGCGGTAGCGGCTTGTTTTGTTTTCCTCTTTACGAGTATTTTTGTTCTGGAACGCAGTGGCAAATGTAGCCGATGTGTTTACCACTCCATTCTGCCCGCAACCACCCGTGTACAACGGAAACGAACTGGACACCCCCCAACGGTGAAAAACCACTCTTAACATTTCATGTTAAATTTTCAAGACACTCACGGTACCGAGTGTTCTTTTCAGAGTCGTCCCGAGTCAGAGACTTTTAAATCATTCGTACGGTTAGCGCTCCACATAAAGTTCATATTGTGTCGGCATAGGCGATTCGCATTTTTTTGTAAGTTATCCCGTTATCGCGACACTATTAAGCCATAAAGTCGCCACGGCGGGTAGCAATGCAAAACACAGGTCGAACCCACCTGTCTGAGCGGCTCTGCTGTCCACGATATGTGATTTTGTGGCAAAGGGCAGGGAAGGGCGACGCACAATATTAAGGGCTACCGTACTAGATTTACAAGCCGCGCAAGCTTCCAGTGTAATATGAACAAAAGAAAATAACAGCAGAGCAAGATAGAAAGAGGAAAGGCAGGGAGATTAACGAAACGCACGTTCGGTTTGCTACCCTGCACTTAGAACCATGCACCATGCATTTAGAACGTGGAGAACTGTTTACACGAATAGTAGAAGACTACAATTAAAGTGTATGTATCATTCGGTTGCGCCGTCATGTTTGTTCGTTTCTTCTTACTTGTTTCTTTATTACTTGTTACTTGTTTCTTTATTACAGGAATGGAGTATCCGAAGTACTCTGCGCATCACCCACTTCACAGCAACCAATGTATCCTCCTAAGACCCCTTGTACAATACATTGCACGTTGCCTTCAACGTTGTTTTTTTTTTTTTTTTTTTTTTTTGAAGTTCACTCGGATGTGATTACGCAAAATATTCATTCTGGGTGTGAAGTACAGGGCATGTGTAACTGTAAAGAAGTGGTTACTCATATTCTTGTCATCCGCTTTCGAGACATTTGACATTCAGTTGATCTAGGCCTCTGTGTCCTCCCGGACAGCCGAAAGCAACCTTGAGGTGTGTTTCGAAATCACTGAGATTGTGTGAAAATACAGGACGTGGCAGCAACATATCGCAATGCACTACACCTAGTTCCATCTTCGTCTCGGCGTTTAAGCAATGAAATGCCGTTTTTACCATGGCAAACATGAGGAGATAATGGAGAGTTATTTTTTTCACGTACATGGAGACTGAAGTTTCTGGCATCTAACCGTGGTATTTAATTTTTTTAATTGCTTTTCCAAGTTCAGTAACATAACAGTACACAATAAAAAACACATTGAAGAGCGATTATAGCCCATAGATGTGTTCGGGTCTCAGGAGGGTACAACGGAACAGAACGAAGAAAGCCTTTGTTAACAACATCCCGCACCCTCGTGAAGGAACTTCGAAGCTGTCAGTCACGAGTCGCGATGCAAAAACATCAAGTCACACTAGACGACGAACAGCCGCTGCCTCTGGTGTTCCAAGACCCTGCAACAGACACCGTTTTTCTATGCACCTGTCATCCCTTCCTCTTCCGTTGCGTGTAGACTCAAGCGAGCATTCGGTTTGTTGACACAGGAAATAGCCCGAATCGGCTTATCTCAACGCACATCTCGGGCAATCGGTAACACATCATCACTCGCGGGCCGAGTCCCCTCCTCGCCGAACTCCTCCCTCGGGTCTGCCGCGAGAGGCGCGACTATACGTACCGCTGAGGCACGCCGACAGGTCGTAACACATGCCCCAAGGCTTGAGGCGCCACAGGGGCGTGCAAGGGTCTACTAACGACTAAGAACCCAAAGGGTGGGCAGGATAACCGACACGCTGCATCCGTAATACGCATAACCAGTCATCGAGACACCACGCCAGCACGAGACCGCCCGACACCCCCCCCCACCCCACACCTCCCAGGGAGCGGGGAGGTCAGTGTTGATGGTTCGGATGCGTGCCTGCGCCGACCGAAACACAGCCCGACGTGGAAGGCAACGCGCATATTCTCGAAGGCTGTACGTGCATGCAAGGGCAGATAAAGGGTCGTGTCATGCACGGTGGGTCCCGTAAAACAGTCCATGGACAAGTCCAGTGAGCATTGCGCCAGTCGAGGCACGGAAACAATTACGCGACGCATATCTACGAGAGGCTAATTACAGTCGTTGCTGGCGACTTCTTCCCCCCCCCCGCCTCCGACGCGGAACAGCGTCACTCTCCGCCTTTTACGAACCGCACCCAAGACCCGAACGCATTCTCCATGGGCAATTGCAGATGTCTTACAGATGCTCCTTGTCAGCTTGTTAACATGCATTCTCTAGAGCATATGCTCCTCGCTCCAACGGCATGCCAGGAAGGCCAGTTTGGAAGGGTAGGGCCGGTGGTTTAGGTTACCGTTGCGGGAAAGAACGGAACACTTATGGGCCGACTTTGTTCTTTTATCTTACGTTTCGGCCTTATCGCTCTCCAAGGGACAGTAACGGTCTTAGGCGTTATAGAGAGACACTCTAACCAAGCCAAGAGCTATAGTGACGCACGGTGAAAATTGACGATAACCTGACGTGATGCAGTTTGCAATGACAAGTATCGGTGCTACAATCGCTGATAAGCCACTGATTTGCGGAAGCAGTTATCTTGGCTAAATACATGACAGCGCTGACAGTACTAGCGCTAATAATTATTAAGGAGACACTAGAGAATGATATCAAGAGAAGCACTGTATTACTACCTATAACTTTTACATTACCTTCTCAAACATTGAAAAGCCCTTCACGCGCGAGAGTTGTATGTGCCTAATGTGGTGGTGGTGTGCCGTAACTACAGGCGGGTTTATCCTGGCGATCGAGGCCGGCAATCGCTCAGCCTGGGCGTCTATTTCACTGTCACTGAGCGCTAAAACACGACAGCAGACCTTGGAACACCCGAGATCAGATAAACTATACAGGCACGCACACTAACGTATCGCCTGAAGGTGTAGACCATCCCACCGCTCACTTAGTTGCACCCGGGATCCATTATTAACCACACTTCCGCAGTCGTCACTGGACACACACAGACAACAAGAATGCGTGCATCTAACACTACGCGGAACAAGACACCCGCGTCGAATGAGCGCGCAGAAAGGATGAATAACGTACTCCCGAACGGCATAAACCGTCCGCTTGCTCCAGAGCCCATGCAATGCAACGGAAGCATAACGCCTCCCCCTTCTACTACACTGCATGGTTACCCCGAAGGCAAGGCTCTCCTACACACCGTAGCGCCGCGTGTGTAACCAAGCGCCGTCCCATTAGGGCCGCCCGCTCGGCCCCGGCCGTAATCGACACCGATTCCTGAATAATTGCGCGTGCAAACAGGCGCACCGCGAGCTCGTGCACGCGCGCAGAGCGTCTTCCGCGGCGTTCCTTAAGTGTGCATATAAGCACACCGCCCCGGCCAGACTCGAAAAGACTCCACGCCCGGCCGTTTCCCCGACGCGTCCGATACAACCGCCCTGATAAGTCGCTGATTTGCGGCAACGTGCTCAGGCTTGGCTAGGCTCGGGATGGTATATGGTTGACCGTCGGTTAGCCGACGACGACGACTCGTCAGAGAAGAAAAAAAAAAAAAAAAGGGGGGGGGGGGG
This sequence comes from Dermacentor silvarum, assembly GCF_013339745.2. NCBI lineage: Eukaryota > Metazoa > Arthropoda > Arachnida > Ixodida > Ixodidae > Dermacentor > Dermacentor silvarum. Next base: position 91,721,201 of record NC_051164.1, read on the forward strand.
GGGGGAGGGGTAGCGGATGCGCTACGAGCTGTATGCTACAAAGCTGCTGGTATAGGCGCGCCTGACTACGACTGAGAGCGAACAAAAACGGGAGAAGTGAACGAAAAGAAAGAAGGGAAGAACGAACGATAGAATGAGGAAGAAAATAAAAGCGTTAAAGACATTCGGCGAGGCCGGCGCGGATTCACAAATCTTCCCCGCCGTGGCCACTCCTCGATCTCGCGCTGCAAGGCTATTAGCAGCGGGAGAGCTGCACAAAACACACAAAAAAAAAAGCAATGGAAGAGAAAAATGCCTCCCAAGGGGGTGCGTTGCACCTCAAGAGAGCACGCACTCGGGTGCGCTATGCCGAGGCGCTCAGACGTTGATAAATGAAGTGAGCACGCCGCGAGCCAGTTTCGTCTCCATTAATCAGTCGCTCGCTCTCAGCTCTCCCTTCCGTAAGCATCCGCGGGCCGCTTCTTTTGATGTTGTTTAGTTGCCATTTTGAACCGCTGCGCACACAGGTTTGTCGTGCGCAGATATATGCAGTGCGAAGTCATGCATGCATTCGGTCAAGCATGGGCTGCCCGGTTGAGTCGTGACTCTTGAGCAACGCCATTTGACCTGGCGCCATTTGTGTGCCGTCTTCCCTCCGTCCCCCCCCCCCCTGCCCCCCCCCCTCCCCCAACCGCCTCTCCAACAACCATCGGTCTAATGTCCCGGCTGTTTGCATCGAAACGGGCTTATTACGCGCCTGTTTGCGAAGCAATGACGAAAACAAATGGTTGCTCGACACCCCCCCCAACGCCTCTGATAGCGCGAGCTCGTGCAAGCGCTCTAGCCCCCCTGGCACGTGCGAACCGCTTCGCGAAGGCGATTCGTATATAAAGCGAGTCGTGGTCGAGAAAGCCAGAGGCGTTAGCGCCGCCCACAAGTCGGAATGGGCGCTCCGAGAATGCGATTGCAGGGCCTGAGCGGCCGTTATATACGCACGTACATATACGCTAGGCACTCATAAAAACGGGCGGAACTCGTTCCCAAGAAGCCTGCGCTTTTCGCGCGAGCGAATCGCCGGCTCTTTATTATAAGCGCGTACGAGAAGCGGGGGAAGCGCCTCTTTATGCATTCCTGCAGCTTTGGCTCGTCGTTCAAACAGGTGTTTACTTTACCGTCCTGAAAGGCCTCTAGGCGCTGTCTAAATTGTGTTAGTGGGATTTTTGCATTTCATATTTTCGTATTTGTGTATTTGCGGGCTTGAAAATAATTTCGCGACAACATTCCGGGCGGTTTACGTTGAAATCAGCCGCCGCCAGGCGAGCCTAGGACCCATTCTTATTTGCCAGGAACTATTCTAAAGGGGAGGCCTCATTTGCGTATAGGACGAATACCCATTCGTTTTTATACGTTGCAAAAAAAAAAAAAAGTGCCACGAAGCATTTTCACTGGTGCAGGAAGTCGTACAGGTAATAAAATGAAATGAAATGAAATCAGGAAGCTATAAGCAATCACAGATCCAACCCTTACATAGTGCAGTAATCGTTTCTTGATCGCCGATTAGACGCTCCCCTTCCATGCCGGGCATCCATGTATGCGTACTGTACGCAGGCCATGCACCTTGAAACTTCACGCTCTCGTTGTCTCTTGCACTTTCGAGCCCTTCCCACTGTCGAACCGTTATCTTCACAACAGGGCGGGAAACCAGGCAACTACCGCCTTCCTAACGGACCTCTAAACCTTTTCCCTGGGAATGAGTCATCTCTCCCTCTTACAGTCTCTCTCTTTCCAACATGCCAAACGGAAACAAATACGAAGAAATGTGTACGTGCGCCAACTCGACCTTAAAGCATTATTGCCACCCGAAACAGTCAGCTGACCCGAGCACGACGTCGACAGCGACGTCAGCATCAACGACAACGTTAACGGCGACGACAGAATCCGTGATAGCATCAAGGACAACTACAGGGATAACGAAGTACGCGCTCACGCCGTCGATTCGTGCCCCCAAAGAAAACGATGGTGATAAACACGGTGATGGCACCGGAGACGGATGCCACAAAATGCGGCCGGCGCATAACACAAGTGGTGACGCTGTAAAAGGGAGGCCTCGATACTGCAAGCAACCGCAAGCACCTCGCGGCCTGAAACGTTGAGCGTTTTTTTTTTTTTTTTTTTTTTTTTTTTTTTTTTTTTTTTCTTGCTGGGCTTTTCGGAAGACATCAGCAGCACATCATGTACCACACATATCAAGCGAGCTCGTGTTACTGGTCTTGTGCACGTTATGTGCGCGTTCAATTTTCCTTGCCTGCTGCCTTCTTTCATCACTCTTCTACAGCGAAGCTGTATATGGCTAGCCGATTCGTCCGTCCGTCGCCTGTACGCAGAAAATATCATCATCAGCAATGGCTCGAGCGTCGTCTCCTTCCACTGCTGGTTTTTCGGCGCCCCTCAGCGCAACCGCGCGAACGCGCTCGTGCCACTGCTCACGCGTTCGTCGTCGTCTTCCACAGCTGGCTTAGTTGCCGCTCATCATTCCAGCGTAGAATTTCGCTTCTCTTCTGTCGTCGTAATGGGGAGGCCGCGTTTACGGGAGTACGGGCCATTGCTTAAGGGGGTATGGGTCATTCATTGTCTTACGTGAGGGACAGATTTAATTTTGAATTAATTTACTAGAACACCTGGCTGCTAATCTTCAAAATTAAATTCCTTCAAAATTAAATCTGTCCGTCACGTAAGAGAATGAATGGATCATACCCCCTTAAGCAATGGCCCGTACCCCCGTAAACGCATTAATGAGAGGGTAGCAGTCGTCGTGATAAAGCTGAATAGGAGGTATAAAATGAAGGTCGTACAAGCCTACGCCCCAACCTCCAGTCACGATGATGAAGAAATAGAACAGCTTTATGATGTTGAATTACCAATGAGAAAGGTGCCAACTCAGCATACTGTAGTCATGGGCGACTTCAATGCGAAAGTGGGGGGAAAGCAGGCTGGTGAGCAAGCAATTGGCAACTACGGCATCGGTTCTAGGAATGCAAGAGGAGAGATGTTGGCAGAATTCGCGGAAAGGAATAGGCTCCGAATAATGAATGTCATCTTCAGGAAGCGCAGCAACAGGAATTGGACCTTGAAAAGCCCTAATGGAGAGACAAGGAATGAAATAGATTTCATACTCTCTGCCGATCCAAGCATAGTGCAGGATGTAGAAGTGTTAGGTAAGGTAAAGTGCAGTGACCATAGGTTAGTGAGGTCTAGGATTTCTCTCAATTTAAAGAGAGAAAGAGTAAAATTAGTCAAGAGGAAACAGGTCAACCTAGAGGCAGTAAGGGTAAAAGCGGACCAATTCAAGGTGGTGCTCACAAACAAATATGCAGCTTTAGAACAGGAAGATGAAGACAACATAGAGGTGATGAATGAAACCGTGACTAGGTTGATCTCAGAAGCAGCAATTGAAGTGAAAGGTAAGGCACCAAGGCAATCAGTAGGTAACTTCTGCCAAGTAACAGTTGACCTAATAAAGAAACGGCAAAACATGAAAGTGTCAAACTCGAGAGATCAGACAATTCGCTGAACTGTCGAAACTGATCAACAAGAAGAAAGTAAGGGATATCCAAAAGTATAACGTGGAAAAGATTGAGGAAGCCGTAAAATATGGACGCAGCATGAAATCAGTAAGAAGAAAACTAGGCATAGGACAAGGCAAAATGTATGCACTGAAAGATAAGCAGGGTAATATCATCTGCGATTTCGATGACATAGTAAAAGCAGCGGAAGAATTCTATGCTGACCTGTACAGTTCCCAAAATAGCCAAACTACTTTCATTCGGAATAGTGATGAACCGGATACAGAGGCTCCTTCTATAACTAGCGATGAAGTTAGAAGGGCCTTGAAAGACATGACCAGGGGAAAAGCTGCTGGAGAAGATGGAATAACAGTATATTTAATCAAAGATGGAGGAGATATCATGCTTGACAAGCTTGCGGCCCTTTATACGCAATGCCTCACAACTTCAAGCGTACCAGAGAGCTGGAAGAACGCCAACATTATACTAATCCATAAGAAAGGAGACGTTGAAGAATTGAAGAATTATAGACCCATTAGCTTGCTTTCAGTATTGTATAAAATACTCAACAAGATAATTGCCAATAGAATCAGGGCAACACTTCAGCCAACCAATAGAACAGGCTGGCTGGATCATATCCATGTCATCAATCAGGTAATGGAAAAATCTGCGGAGTAAAATCAACCTCTCTATATGGCTTTCATAGATTATGAAAAAGCATTTGATTCTAGAGATACCAGCAGTCATAGAGGCATTATGTAATCAAGGAGTACAGGAGGCATACGTGAATATCTTGGCAAATATCTACAAGGATTCCACAGCTACCTTGATTCTCCACAAGTAGAAAGTTGCCTATCAAGAAAGGGTCCAGGCAAGGACACAATATCTCTCCAATGCTATTCAGTGCATGCTTAGAACAGGTATTCAAGCTCTTAGACTGGGAAGGCTTAGGAGTGAGGATCAACGGTGAATATCAGCAACCTTCGGTTTGCAGATGATATTGTCCTATTCAGCAACAATGGGGACGAATTACAACAAATGATTGAGGACCTTAACCGAGAAAGTGTCAGAGTGGAGTTGAAGATTAATATGCAGAAGACAAACATAATGTTCAATAGCCTGGCAAGGGAACAAGAATTCAGGATCGCCAGTCAGCATCTAGGGTCTGTAAAGGAGTACGTTTATCTAGGTGAATTACTCACAGGGGACCCTGATCATGAGAAAAATTTACAGAAGAATAAAATTGGGTTGGAGTGCATACGGCAGCCATTGCCAAATCCTGACTGCTTACCACTGTCGTTGAAAAGAAAAGTCTACAATCATTGCATTCTACCGGTGCTAACATATGGAGCAGAAACTTGGAGGTTAGCAAAGAAGCTCGAGAACAAGTTAAGGAGTGCACAAAGAGCGACGGAACGAAAACTGTTAGGGCCGACGTTAAGAGACAGGACGAGAGCGGTATGGATCAGAGAACAAACGGGGACAGCCGATATTCTAGTTGACATTAAGAGGAAAAAATGGAGCTGGGCTGGCCATGTAATGCGTAGGATGGATAACCGGTGGACCATTAGGGTTACAGAATGGATACAAAGAGAAGGGAAGCACAGTCGAGGTCGGCAGTAAACTAGGTTGGGTGATGAAGTTAGGAAATTTGCAGGCGCAAGTTGGAATCAGCTAGCGCAAGACAGCGGTAATTGGAGATCACAGGCAGAGGCCTTCATCCTGCAGTGGACATAAATATAGGCTGGTGATGATGATGATGATGAATTTTTTGAAGAATCGCAAGCAGCAATGCGACAACGGTGGACTGCGGGCAACCGTCAGTGACGTCGTTCTCTCCGTCGCGGGCGAACGGGTGTGTAAACTCATTAAGAAACACAAAGACGTAACCAATAATTGAGAAAGACTAATGTACCGTCGGGATTAACCCAGTGAAACACCGGGGACGCACGTTTCCGCTTCGCTGATTAACTATCTGTACGGAGTGCCTGGGAGATTTTTTTTTTTTCCTACGTTGTCGTAAGAGGAATAGCAGTCGACTATCTATAGGGTGGTGATGCTCCATTACCATAACTTCAACTAAAAAAAGGACACAGTGTGGCTAGGAAATCCGGACAGAACCGGTGGCCACGAAACCGGCGATTATCAATTATCCATGCCACAGTATTGGAAGGCGCTTCGCCGCGCTGTCGCGTGCGCTATCGAAGAAATCAATCGGATGATCGCTTTTGTCGTCCGGTTTCGAGCGGAGCATAAATGGCACGAGTCACGAGTGGCGCCGCCGAAGCCCTCCGACCGGAGGCCACGCCAGACAAACGCGCACTAGGCACTGCGGTACCGCGACAACCGCGAAACGAGATTGACGTGGGAACGTAATTAGAGTTCTGCATCGGGCGCGTCCAGAACGCCAAGAAGAAGTCATCTATACACCCCACCGCGCGTTCATATTATATACGGAGCTCGCGTATGCGGACAAGCCCCGTATCAAGGACAGCTGTCGCAGCTACAATGGACAAGCCGGACGGCAGGCCACACGGTATGGACGTTTGTAATGCGCGCAACACCACTACGCACAGTCTCGTCTAAGAGACCAGTTTGCGAGACCCAAGGGCGGGCAACTCGACTCGTAAAACGCAGCTTGGACGCTACCCACTACCGAGACGGTTGTTGCGAGGAAACAGAGACCTCAACGTGACGTCCCAGCAAATCAGACCGTCGCTGGCACGGAGACAATCACCGATTACGCTCCTTGTGCTTTCGTTTTCTGTCAAGTTCCATCCGCATTTATTTTTGTAGTCTTGTCTGCGGGCAAGGACTCGCGGCCTCGCGGGCTGTAACGTGGAGAGGATAAGTGAGAGAGCGAAACGGGAAGGCAATTAACAGAAAGAATTCGACAGAGCCACGGGAGAATAATTCGGCGCACAAAAGGATAGCTCCAGCGACCAGTCATCGGTCATCATCAATTTCGTCTCTTACTTGTCTTTTATTCGGCTCCCGACACGTCTATTCGAGTAGTCGTGAGTTGGAACGGGTGCTGGCTGGCTTCCGACGACCCTCGGCTGCTCGGTTTCGTGCTTCATCCCCTGTTCCTGATTCACGTATGCGTATTTTTCGAGCACGCCAGTTTCCCCTTCCCCAGTGCAGGGTAGCCTACCGGGCTCAGCCTGGTTAACGTCCCTGCCTTTCCCCCGTCTCTCTCTCTCCAGTAGCTTGTGGCGCACTCCTGACATCGCTTTGCGTTCGAGGTTACGGAGAGTTCCTACCCGCGCGTGCGCGGAGAGGAGGACACGGTCGAGCCAAGTTTCTCACGAGATGCGCGGTTCGACATCACGCCATCTGTAGTGTAATAAGCGTTGAAAACGAAGGCGAGACCAAGCTCGCGTGATGGAGTTGCCTATGCACGGTCTTCGCACTGCTTAATTAGCATTCGCCGCGTCTCCTTCCTGTTGCTCCAATGGATATAGCTACAATAAAAGTGTGCACTGTTGCTGAATCCGGCTTCCGCGCACACGCCAATCACGACATAAACGATTACGACAACGGTCACCAAAGTGTTTACTGATCTGGACTTCCTTGACGCGGGGACGCCATCGTAATTTCCTAAAGCTGCAACACCGATTCCCGCAAGGGTGTACACGATGGTGTAACATTTAACTCAAAAGTTTAACGAATGTGGTCATAAAGCGCCCTCAAAGGTCCCGTTCTGTGACGCCGATTATTTGTCTCAATGTCGGAGCCAGCAATACATTGCGGCACAGTGGCAGAGCATTATCTTCGCTGAATTGTCGATGTGTCACGACTATAACTCCGTGTGCTTCCATAGGGTGTAAGCGATCGCTTTTAAGTGTTCGTATTGCGACGTTTGCAGCCACCATCACCGTCAATTTTGTCACCGTGTTTATTTGAGGAAAGCCGCCAGAGAAAGCTGTGTCGTATACCGCCACCGTTCAGTCGTCACCATCATTGCGTTGTCGCCGGGCAAGCTATCATTGCTTTCGATAGCACTTGCGGTTTTCTTTTCAGTGGTCTTCCACAAATGTTTAACGAGTCGTTCTTTGCCTATTCTATTACACATGCATCACGCAAGTCACATGGGTGGTGTGAAAACACACGCACCCACACGCAAAGCTTACCTCGGCAATGGCCCGCCCTAACACCACCACCAACGCGTTCGTAAGCTATATACCTTGTTACACACTGCACAGTATTGGTAAGACAAGATGCAGCTCCTCGCGTCTCCCTCTCTCTCTCTCCACTGAAACTTCAATTTTGATGTCACTACTTCGTTATTTTGACAGTTTTATATTCATGCATAACCGGCCTCGTGCCTGCTTCGAACTGCCCGAGCGATTCTCTGCTCTCAAGGGCGTCTGACATTTGCATCTTCGCGATCGTCGTGCATCCACTTCATTAGACTGCAAGCGGCCTGTCTCTGCTGTTGGTTTCCCATTAATGCGCTCGTAAACAAGCACGACGTGCTACAGTGTAATATTCCAAGTGGTTCGTGAACACGGCTGCTGTAGGCTCCAAAATGAACGTCGAACAAATGGAAATGCGGACGAGCGGGTCCAGCTGGTTCAAGTCGGCGTATGCGTGGCGACAGTTGAATTTCATTGAAGGCCCTTGCGTTTGCAAAGAGTTACTTCTCAGGAACGAAGAACTCGTGTTATCAAAAGTACGAGCTAATAGTGCGCTGCATCCACGTTATAACATCGGTACGCTGCGATTGGCGGCAGCGAAAAGTGTGCCAGCCATCGGAGAGGCACTCTCCGTATCCGTAAGCGTAACGTATCGAAAACCGTAAAGACGGAATATCAACAGCAGCGGCAGCGCAGACGGCGCAATCATGTGACAGTTTGTTCAACCATGAGACCTTACGAACGTCTCCTTTTGCGTCATTGTGCTCATAAACGAGAGAAGAAAAAAAGATCCCCTATACGCTAACGATTGTTGCTACTTGCTACCAGTGCTTTCGCACCAGCAGATAGGTAGAACATGGCAGTTTCAATTGTAGTTCTGTGTGCATGCCAGTCAAGATATCACCGCCAGCGCCGCGTTCTCAAACAGTTATGGAGAAAAGCGATGGTAGTCACTTCTGTATCTTGCGTGGCTTCCGTCGAAAGCTGTTTACACAACGCGCTAAAGCCCCACGCTAGCCGAAGTCTTTATCCGGAACGTGTGAAGTCTGAATACAGGCAGCTCCAAAAACGACGCTCCGTCGTACTGCGCCCTCTCCACCACCACTATTACTGCCAGATATTTCACGATCATAACACCGCACATCACGAGAGAGGGCCCTCCGTTCAATCTAAGCTTGAGAAGAACAAGCGATCCGGGACCCCCATCTAGCCGTTCGCGCCTGTCGGAAGCCGGGGCGAGACGAGCCCCACACACTAGACCCCCCCCCAAGGCATCAGCTCTTATCCAACACCCATCCCTCCTTCCACCCCTTCATTCCACTGCTCGAAAGCGAAGGGGTCAGGCTCGTGCGCGCATCAATCTCTAAGGGGTCGACCGGGGGAGGGGGGGAGGGAGGGGGAGGGGGGGGGCGCTCCGCATCGAACCCGCCCCACTGTCAGGAGAACAGCGCGCCGGCTTTAAGGACGACGCCGTCGCGGCCATCGCTTTGCGCGGAAGCTACAGTAGCTGCAGTGCTCCGGGTCGAGATGATATTGCTGCTTCCAGGGGCGCGGACAGGGCAACTGACCCGATCAGCGGAAGCAGGGTCACGCGCACTAGCTCCCGCCTCACAGAATCACGAATCCCGCAGCGTCAGCCGTGTGAATGGCCAGGCCGCCTATCGTCTGCCGGTTAATCGACCGCATTCTATGCAATCGAACCCGGATGGATATTACGGCTGTTCGTTATACACAATAATTCGTTATTTGTGGGTTCGATATATCCGGGTTCCACTGTATATGCTCCCGGAATGCAGGGCGAATGTTTCTTCAACTGCGAATTCACAATGACTATACCATTAGTTACAGAACCGCAATAAATGTCTTCGTCTGGAGTCGCGCAGCTCTAGAAAAATGAGCGCGTTCACACCTCGGAATATACAGGGTGTTTCAGCGAACACTTTCAAAAATTGTTAAAGGTTGCCTGTGGCAGATTGCCCAATTCTACCTCATGAGCTGGTCTACTCGAAAAGACGGACATTACTTGCACAAGAAATTGAAATGCATAATCGAATAATTAACAGAAATTTACTAATTAAGTTTTTTACGAATTACCTGATGGCCCATATTGCAATTTACAAATTGTAGCCGTGGAGTTAGCAAGGCGGATCCACTTGGAACGAATTCTCGGGATGACACCAGTTTCGAGATATTAATTCCCGAACTTTGCGGAGAAATGCATTGGCGTTTCAGTTAGTTTCTTAACAGAACGTCGCTGTCTGCATTGAAGCACAAACTTAACTGGAACGTCAATGCATTTTTCTGCAAAGTTTGGGAATTAATATCTCGAAACTGGTGTCAACCTGAGAATTAATTTCAAGTGGACCCGCCTTGCGAACTCCACGGCTACAATTTGTAAATTGCAATATGCGCCATCAGGTAATTAGTTAAAAACTTAATTAGTGAATTTTTGTTAATCATTCGATTATGCATCTCAATTTCTTGTGAAAGTAATGTCCGCCTCTTCGAGTAGACCAGCTCATGAACTAGAATTGGGCTATCTGCCACAAGCAACCTTAAATAAATTTTGAAAGTGTTCGCTGAAACACCCTGTACTTATTTGTGCATAAGAAAGATACGAAACGACGCCAGATGCCTCGGCCGACACAATATGACATCACATGTTCCCGGGCGATATGAGTGCGCTTGTGGGAGGCTCCCGGAAAAAGCAAATGTCGTGCACAGGCATAATGGGCTGATTGCATGCGACGGTGTGCGAGAAAAAGCCTGCTGCAACGCATATATGTAGTGCCCCGGCGTTCCACAGAGGGTCGTAATAAAAGGTTCCTGTTAATACCTGAATTTAATATCTAATTGAAGCAACAGTTTGAGCTCGTTGAATTAAAGCAACAGCAAAACTGTTTTGCTCGGCGCTTGCTAAGTTAATCACATTCTTCTTCTTTATGGGGTTTTACGTGCCAAAACCAGTTCTGATTATGAGGCACGCCGTAGTGGAGGGCTCCGGATTAATTTTGACCACCAACGCAAGCACCACTACAACGCAAGCACACGGGCGTTTTTGCATTTCGCCTCCATCGAAATGCGGTGGCCGCCGCGGCCGGGATTAGAAAGCATGGTTTGTTGAATACAACTTCGCAAACGAGCATCGAGCAAACGGCTGCTCGTGACGGCCACACACGTTGCATTCTAACACCACTGCGATAAGATTGAGTTTGTGCGCGTTCGTTGGAATGACTCAATCAACACATCCGTCACGGCCTGCACTCAGTAGCGAAGAATCGATCTTCCGGGCCTCGAATGCTTCCAAGTTGGCATCGATTCCAACAACCGCGATCAGGAAGCCCACTCACTGCGGACTTATTTATAGGCCTTCTGTGCGAGAACTTGGTGCACCGCAAACCAGTCACGGGAACGAACTTCAAACCCATTATCTCACCTTGGCATCTTTTTTTTTTTTTTTAATTAAGCATGGCTTAAGAAAGCGAAGCCGTGGTGATAACAAGCTTGGGCAGTCCACGGTTGTGTTTGCAGAGAACTGGAGTGTTAAGCGTATGCCAGATTGAAGATTAAGAAAGAACGCCTGTTTTCACAGGCATGGCTAACAAGATGCAAGGCCTCAGGGAGGCTGCTCTACGGGCATTGCTGCAAGGCGCTGGGAAACGGCTCGGTGACGCGTGATATATTGACATGACATGAAGCCAATTTCCGAGCTGGCTAGAATGCAGCGACGCTTAACAACTACGAGACTTTTCGCTCAACGCAGCGGTCTAGATTACGATAGCCGAGGCGAGCTCGCGTTTCCTCTAATAAATGTGTTTACCGAGGCACTTGACGACGCCTTAATGCGATTTACAACGCGGTGACACAATATTACTAAGCAATCGATAAGTGTATTATGAGTGGAGGAGGGGGGGTCAGTGTCCAGGGCTCATTTCGCCAACACCAGGTTATTTATTTATTTATTTATTTATTTATTTATTATTATTTATTATTATTTATTTATTTATTTATTTATTTATTATTTATTTATTATTTATTTATTTATTTATTTATTTATTTATTTATTATTATTATATGTGAAACCAGCGCTATATTTACTGTATCAGAGCGGGGTCGACCCTCAGGGCTGTGGGGGACGTCACTGCCCTCGCTGGGCTCACGTGCAATTTTCGTCTTTAGAGGGGTTCACACATCCACAAATTCTTTATTAGGTTCTTTATTGAATTATTTATTAAATGCTTTATTCAATCTTTTATGCAACTGTTTATTTTTCAGTCGAAAAAAAGCAGCCACAAAAAGCTACAACACTGAGCCGCTTGGCGAAGTGGCTGCCCCCACAGTGCTACAGCAACGAACAGTTGATATCGTTCCCGCGAAGCTAGATAACCAAATTACACCTCACTACGTTGCGTCACGTTTAATTACATTACAGGACGTTTAATTATAAAAATAGTAAAATCTCACCTGATTATCCGCACAAGTATTCAACTATATGAGCGCCCATGTGCGTCTTTTTTACATATATATACCAGTGCACAGAACGATAGCTGTATCGCAAGCCGCAGCCCCATCGTCTTTGTTAACAGCCAAAGCTATTTTCAGTTACGCAAGTCATTGATTTCCCTAGCGCGTACACGCCCTATACGGGTTGCGCCAACACACCTTTTAAACCCGGCATGAGTTATGCGAGACGGCATCAGTTAGGCGGTGACTAATGCAGACGCTTTTTATTAGTCGCGTGCGCATCCCAGACGACTATACGCACACACAAAATGAATGCGCTGGCTTTCGTGAGTACGCACTCAAGAAGAAGAAGTAAAAAGAAAAAAAAAACGAACGAAAGGGTGACAAATGGCGATAGGAGGCTCGATCGCGCAATCCGAAGCGTAGCGTTATACGCAGCGACGCCTGTCAGGCTGCTGCAGACAGGCCATTCAAGAAGCCACGCTCTCGAAGATTGCAAACTCGTGCACGAGCGGAGCTGTTAAGCTAATCGCGAGCCAAGTTATTAATAACACGCCAATTGGGCTGTCGCTGTGCAAACAAGGCCTGATATAACGCCGCAGCAACCGTCGTCGAAACATTGCAGAACCGAAAGCGCCACAGCTGGCCGCTGAAGCCGCGGTGATGGCGGTCGATTTCACTGGTGCCGCGTGACGTGAATTCGTGACGTGACCTATAACGCCGCTTGCCGCCATCAGCCTCTATACACTCCCCCCCCCCCCCCCCCTCCTATCCCTACCCCCCTCCAACTATATACTGCATAAGACGCTACTGCTACTGCAAGTCTTCTACCCAGAGGCGGGCATCGCGATCTGGCCACGCTTTAGGACGGGAGAGCGTTCTCTCAATTTTGTTGGGTGTTTTGTATGTGCCTGTTTGAGGGTTAGATGCCGTGCTCTTTTGTGAACGTATGAAGACGCGGTGGCTCTGATGAAAGGGCGATGATGAGAAGATAAGGCGGAAGTCGATGTCGTCCGCTGCATTTCTTTATTGCTTGCTCGCGTGTTTGTGTTTTCGATGGCTTCGCGTGTCTCAGCCTGACGTCACGGGCTGCCGGTTTATTGGCCGAGAATAAAGACTCCTAATCGCTCCCCGCCTCCCGTGCGTGATTTGTGGCCGCCTATAGACTGCGTTCGACGAAAATAAGGGAGGGGGAGGGAAGGGGGGGGGGGGGGATTGTCGGCGCGTTGTCGTGAACCCGGAATCGACGATATGCGAGAGTAATCTCTTTTAAACAATTCGCGGTCTCTACCAAAAAGCAAACACGAAACGTGTTCCGGGTTTGGTATGTTGGTATACACGAAACGCGTTTCACCCGCAGGAGCGTGCCGCTAGAGCATCAAGGTCCGGTGCTTAGCAGTTAAGATTAATATTTGAAAGCAGATAGGTTTTGACGATAAGAAATATTGGACGGCGATTACAGTGAAGAGGAACACGCGCACGAAACGACTTCTTGTATTTTACCTAGCGGAAAGTACTGCAAAACTGCAGTGTAGTTACGGTGGTCCACGAATAATATTCGTCGTAATTCAGACTGCATCCGGCGCGGTACACGGGAGAAGCTGTCCACCACGCTTCGTCGCCTTCGGCGCGGCTTCATTTTCAAAGCGATGGAACAGGAACCATGCATAACTATACATAAACGTCATGGAAATAAGGCTTTTCTGCTGTAAGTTAATCATTGGCTAAGATGATCTGAAAGAGATAATATAACGTGCCAGCCTCTTCCACCTGCCAAGAAGTTTTAACAGCGAAGCTGTTCTAGCTAACCGTAAAAAGTGCCGCCTGCCGCAAAACGTCGCCGAACTATGACGTCAGTATGACGTGGTTGACTCTGTGGCAAGTACGTGTAGCCTTGACATGGGACGACCAAAGATGATCCGGACACCCGAAGAAGCCGCCGCTCATCTTGAAGCGCGCCGCGCGGCCAAGCGAGAATCTGCGCGTCGGTGGCCAGCCGATTCGAAATATCGTGCCTAGCAGCGCTTAGCATTTCCTAGTAAAACTTAGCCAAACCTAGTAAAACCTGGAAGAAGCTAGGTCGATCACCAGCACCGCTGTTTACTCCACACCTAGCACCACTCGTGCAAGCTGCCCACTTTTTTTTATCCACCGAACTTGATCTTTCGCTTTTGCGCATCGATCACGTGATTAAGAATCTTTTACAGGCAGTAAATGTTTTACCTACTAAAGACTACACGGTGCCCTTTAAAAACGCATTACTCTCTTTTTTTTTTTTTTTTTTTTGGGGGGGGGGGGGACCGATCAACTCTCCCACTGCACAAGGTTCGCGAAAAAAATCGCTAAGATGAGCATTTTGAGAAATTTCCAGTCATTTACGCATTGACCGAAAATTGAACAAGCTCCTTACCATCGTTGCCGTCTCAAGACAGGCCAACTTCGACTTCATGGTTGTCTACAGGATATGTGCTTGGTTAAGATATGTTTGTTTCGTAGCCTCTCAATGACTGGCGACTGCACTATACGACTTCTGTCATGATTGGTCAAGTTTTCATGGGTCGTTAGTACGTTTTAGCTCATAAGAAAGGTGGCCGGTTAATCGCAACAGGCACCTAAATGACGGAACCAGCCATGATAACTGCTGTTCCTACGATGCGCACAAGGTCACGGGGTTCGACTCCTGGGAGCAGCGGCCTAATTTTGATGAGGGCGAAATGCAAGAAAGCTTGTCCACTTAGAGATATGTTAACGTTTTAAGAATCACAACTGGGGAAAATTGTCAAATCGAACTCTAACTAATCACTTCACGGCTCGCGTTACGATTGAGGAATTGTAGACGCGTGCGTTCCCAAAGCCCGTCCACTCGTAGCTAACTAACTGTAACTATACCACCATGCAGTTTTCATTAAGCACCATCAAACTTGCGGCGAAACGCACTGTTGTTCCACTTACTAGTTAAACAAAACGCCTTCCTAAGCTGAACGTGCAGGGGAAAATGTGGCTGGAACCAACGCATATCTCGAAACTTGCACCAGCTTCAGAATTCCATCAACGTGGACATGTCTCGCAAACTGACCGGCTTGAATCCGTAGATTGCAATACGTACCATAAAGTGATTAGTCAAAAAGCTATTCACTGAAAATTTGCTCCCACCTGTTAGCTATACGCTCTTCAATTTCTCGAGCAAACGATGAAGTGGAATTGCGATCAGCTTATTTTTTTAATTATTCCGATATTAACAAAGAATGCCAGCTATGAAACTAATCGCCGCGCAGTTGCCTTATCGCAACACGCTTCGCTAACGAGGCGGGCTTCAATTCGCACCTTGACGTGTGCTGCCCTATACCGCATCAGTTAGTTAATTATACGGGGTTAGCCTAAAGGATTCATCGGGTTTAAAAGCACTGTTTATTTACAAGTATACGACGTCCTACAAGGATGGCTGACACAGGCAAAGATACATACAGTCACGTTTAAAAAGCCAGCCTCGTAGCTCGCGTGCATGCTAGATGGCCGGCCTGGGACGGTATTCTTAAAGCCCCTGAAAATGCAGACTAGTCCAAGCCTTCTTCATTGGAAGGCTGGCCTACAGGTGCCCATCTCTCTACCTCCAAAAATCTGACTTGAAAATACTCAATACCATGATCAAACGGCATTTCCATAAAGGCACCAGTAGCCTCCGTCTCCTAGACCTCGGAGTGCATAACACTATAGAAGAAATCATTGAAGCACGTAAGGCTGCTCAACTATGGCGCCTCTCATGTTCTGCTCAAGGACACAAAATTATAGATGCCATGAATCTCCGCCCCGTTGCCGGCATAACGGATAGAATTCGTGTTCCCAACAGCATCAGGAATAAAATTATCATCCCCCCCCCCCCCCTTCCCAAAAACATGGGAGAAAACAATGTAGGCAGGAGGAAGGCTCGTGCCGAGGCACTCGGCCGCCGCCTTAGCAGCAAGCCAGCTGTATACGTGGACGCTGAACAGGAGAGCGCTGACACGTTCACAATTGCGGCAGTCAACAACGAAGGCCAGACAGTGGAGCTCATGTAAAATAAGCGCAGGCTCCATTCATGAAGCCGAGGAAGCCGCGGTTGCGCTTGGTATAGCAGCATTCGCGATACAGCTTCATAATATCGCACTCCGAGTCAGCTATTAGAAGTTACATGCAAGGATCGGTAGGCCCACGAGCCTCCGAAATACTAGAGCGAACCGGCTGGCAAGGTTACGATTATCTGGATGCCGGCCCGCTCTGGGAATGGCGGGAACGAAATGGTCCACCGTGCTGCCCGAGAACTAATTAAACCGGAGGTGGAGGCATGTACCGGGACCGCTACCAGGTGGAACGACACCCAGTTACAGCTACAACGAAATGGTCACCGCTTATACAGGGAGCACCGGCGGATATATCCACCACCGGATTCTTCCCTTCGTAGAAGGCAAGCCACGGATCTCCGCAGGGCTGAAACAGGAACTGTTATGTCCCCCAAAATTCTATCTTATATATCCGAAGGCGACTATAATTCAAAATGTGAATATTGCGACACAGATCCAGCCGATCAGCTTCATATTCTATGGGGTTGTAGGAATAACCCTCCCCCAAGAAATCTCCTGCTGCAAGCTCTCTCACAGGAGGCGTGGGATCCACTAACCACTAACCCTCAAACCCAAGCCGCGGGCTGGCGAAATAAAGTTTATTTCCTCCTCCTTCCCCTGGGAAGGGGCTTTAGGTATTCCACAAGATGGCGGAAATGCAGAAGAAGCGTTTCCCTGTTCCTCTGTTGTCATGGCCCCCCAGGTCGACAGATCTCACGGCATGTGATTTCTTCCTGCGGGGTTATGTTAAGGACAAAGTTTATGCACCCCCAGTGCCAGCAACGCTCCAAGAACTACAGGAACGCATCACTGCTGCTGTGACGGACACTGACCGAAACATGCTAGTGGACGTATGAACGGAACTGGATTACCGTTTCGACGTGTGCCGGGCGACCAGCGGCGCACACATTGAATATTTCTAGTATGTACGAAAAACTTGGCGAGTGTATACGTATCTTTTCATGTATCACCCTGTCTTTGTACGCCGTATACTTGTAAATAAACAGTGCACTGAAACCCGACGAACCATTTAGGCTAACCCGGCAATATCTGTCCAGCGGATTATGAGCAACGCCATAGTGGGGGGACTCCGGATGAACTCCGACCACCTGAGACCACCGACCACCTGAGAACGCGCGCTCGATGCACGCGGGTACACGCACGTTCTTGCATTCCACCCACATCGGAATGCGGCCTCCACGGGCGGGAGGCGAACCCGCGACTTCGTGCACAGCAGCGCAACGCCGTAGCGAATGAGCCACCACGACGGCGAGTACTATCAATACTAAAAAAAAAGAAAAAAAAAGAAAAGAAAACGATAAAGGACGCCTGGTACAAAACAACGCGCAGCGCAGCGCTTTTATCACAGTATATACGCTTTACCACCGAGGCGGGCTACGAGTCGCTTCTTGCCCAGTGGAGCCACGCGAACGAGTCGTATGCCGCAGAACGAATCGCCGCGCTAATTTACGCGTCGCATTGGCGTTCGACAGGTATGTAGATCAAGGCGGACAGGGGCAGAAGGGGGGGAGGAGGGGGGGGGGGGGGGGCTTTCGCCTCAGAAGCCGGCAGAGACGGGCCGTATCATAAAACGGCCAATCAAGAACCAGTCTACTCGTTATATAACTCGCTAGCACGGACAACGTATTCGCGATACACAGCGATCGTATACATGCTTGTAAGGCAGAATACGTAAAGCCGAGCGTCCTGCGCTTTTGTCACTACGCGAACTTGAGTCCGGCGATGCCTGGTGGGGGCCGCGCCTATTGGTGAATCGAGCACCACGATCTCAGCGGCTTATCCCCCCATACCGCTTAATTAACCAAGCGGGTCGTAAAACCTTTTTGCGCCCCCACGAAACAAGCTTATCTTACGCCACCAGTATACCCCCCGTAGGTGCGGGTGTTTTATCGACCAAGTCTGTCTCCCTCGTTCGTCTCAAATTGTCTCGTCCGCTCGAGACTTCTCGCGTTTACGGCGCAACGCACTTAAACGCGCTCCAAACAGCTACAGATGGAAGGAACGCCTCGATCTAAATCTCGCCTGCTTGAGCGGTCGCCGATTGTCGCCCACTGTGTTGTGTTTCGTCGACAGAGAGCAGACGGAAAACGCCTTCTCGTCCTTACGAAACAGACGTTCCTGATTGGCGAGCGCCATTTTTTTATTTTTTTTCCCCCTCTACTTGGTAGATAACTATCTGCGCCAACAGCACGAACAGGTTTCGCTCATTAACCAGAGCAGCCGCGAAAATTTGCCTCGTTTATTCATTCGCTTGTCCAGTTTCTTCGTCGTAAACGAACGTGTCCTGCGACGTTTCTGTTCGCCCTAAACGACGGAGAGTATAGGCGTTTCACTGAAAAACACACGTATAGGCTATCCACCCGAAATCACCTAACTGCTAACAGCGATAAACTACTGTGCTCGCGTTAACTACTTCACAATTTTCGACTTTTAGTGCGCTGTTCTGACTTCTTATCGTCTTATCTCTCCAGTGGCCCACCATGGCGACATATCCATAGGGTATAATACGCAATTTATTATAGCTACCAAAACCTACCAAGTTCGTCGTTTCGTCTATACCTGCGAAGATTTCATCGTTCTCAGTCCCACAGGGGAATAAATTTTGCAAGTGTGCCACCCCACGCATCTCGTCTGGTCCACACAAGATGGCGGACGCCAATCCTAGTAGTCGAAATAAAGGTGGAGCGCACAAACTCGGTGCTGCTATCCTTGTCACCATAGTTTCCTTCGTTCACCCTCGCTGTTTGCAAGCGTATAACATCGGCTCAGTGATGCCGTGAGCGGGAGGTCGGCCATCTTGTGTAGGACGACCTAATACTGCGGAAAAGCGTACGGTTCCTATTTCGCATGTCCCCTTCATGTCCTTTCGCAAGCCACCCCCCTCCGTCCCTCAATTCGAAGTGGCGAAAATGTCAAAGAGCGTCAGCAATGCTCTGCTCCTACCTAACGTGTAGTCAAGGAAAGCACGTAAACGCATATTTAAAATATTTCCGTGCTGTTTTTTTTTTTTTCTTTCTTACCTTTCTCGCTTCTTTTCCTGCGCCGCAGCAGAGCTTCTTCGAATAGCACTCGCTCGATAATTAACGAAACGAGGCTCCCAAACAGAAGCGACTCCAAGTTGAAAACGATCCGCGAAATCAGGCTAATTAGAGAGCTACTCCATTACGGCATTCATGGGCGAAGCACAAGGAAACGAAGAGATTGCATGACGCCTAAGGTTGACAAGCCGAAAATGAATCGCCGCGCTACGGTTCTGTTTAGTCTCCAACGTGGCCGCGTCTCCAGACGTTCGCAGCAGACGACCGGTGTGGTCCAAGATTGTCGTCTGTCACAAGAACACCCCTCTACCCTCCTTACTGCCTTCTGTTGGTAACGGTGTCCCTAAACAGAGCAACTTACGTCACCCTTGGTCGTCTCTGTCGCCATTACGAGCGCCACCAGGGAGGCGCTAGCGAGAAAAAAAAGTGGCAGGGAGTTGTAATTCAATGAATGCCGCGCACACCGCCGCAAGAGGGCGACACCTAGACGCGTCGCATCCATCATGGCGGCTCCGCGACCCTCCTAATTGTTCGTCGACCGGCGCTAACACAGCGCTTGTTCGGGCATGACTCAACAAGTGGCGGCGCCTGGCCTCTTCTCTCTGTCGTTTGCTCAGCTTCGGCTATGGTGCAGACGGAGCGAGGCGCTCGTTTGAAGCGAGCTAAATGCCCTATATGCGGTCCCCTCTCCTAAAGACTCCTTCATAACAGCTCGCTACGTTCGTGTCAAAATTTCGGCTACTCTAGCTCGACGCGACACGGGAGTTAATGCGCTTGACCCGATCCACTTGACCTCTCGTTTAGCGCCGGAAAAGCCGCATGCCAAAGCTAATGTGACTCTGCCCCCCCCCCCCCCCCTTCCCATTCGATGGTCGTCGCGGTCATCCGATCTTTCTCTGTCTTCTGTTTAAGTGGCAGGAGCGTCGACATAATCCGGCTTCGCGTTTCTTCTCACTGCTCTTCGGGACGTCCCGGAGAAACTATATTCTTGTATTCTCGTGTGATATATCTTTAAAATTCCAGCGTTACAATGTTGCGGTCGAGCAGAAGCGTGTTGCACAAACAAAGCTGCACTTATTTTGATCTTGGGGCCCATCGCGTTCATACTATTGCTAACCCGCAAGGGCTTACCATCATCTGAGCGCACTGAGTCAGGAAATGAGAGCTCCTTCCGAATGGCGAACTTAGTCGAAGATGGCTAAACGTTAGAAGTACAAACGTTCGAGCAACTATCACTGCAGCAGCGTGACGTCAGAGCCCACTCGTTAATACTTAAGTACTTCTCCTCTCCAAGAACTCGCCCAATACGTTAGTCTTTTCAGCACATGTAGAAGGACGAAAACTCTCGTTTTGAATGCAAAGCTGTGGTCCACTTATTTTTCGCCCAGACTGCACATTCCCGCAGGTGCAAATTTGTAAGCTCACAATGCCACTGCTGGAGTGAACCTGAGGCCTTGTTGTGGCAATGCTGGCGTGCTTCCTATAATGCAGTCCGCGGTGTTCGCAAATTGTGGCGCCACGACGAGGACTCACGCTAACTCTGATCGCGGCCGCAGTGGGCTTTACGTTTTCGGCACAGACCGCACGTGTCGGAAGTTCAGGCTAACCATGTCAAATTAGGATACAGCACTGCGAGGTATGATAGACACACAACTAGAACACCAACATGGAGACGGCAGCGCTTCCTCGTCCATGTTCCTGTTGTCTATTATAGCTCTGCTGCGATTTACTCCAATTATATTCTAACTAGCCCCAACCCTAACCTTCATGTCAAGTATCATAGCATTAAATGGCCCGCGAGCAGTAAATAAACTAATGGCGGTTGCGACGCTTATGGGGAAAACAGTGGTGAAGGGGTTTTACATTAAATGAAGGTCCGAGACCTGTAACCCCCGGACAAAATATTGACAAGCCTCCGAGCGCCCTATATCATTTGATAAAATAGCTTTTCTACAGCCAGTATCGGTCTCACTCCTCAGGAAGATACTGTTTTGTGACGTCACGACAGAGGATGTGGTCACGTGGGAGCAAAACATTACGACGTTTTCACACTCGCTCCAGCTAACTCGTATGCTCGATGTGAGGCCCGATACAGCCGCAGCATACCGGGCGAGCGAGCGAGCCGGAACGAGTGTCAAAACATCGTAATGTTTTGCTCACACGTGACCACATACTGCAGTATCGGACCTTCATTCAAAGCAAACAAAAAAGACTCGAAAATATCGTCAGTGTCAGTATAGGCGAAGCTTTCCTTAATGTTTGCGCAAATGTTAAAGGACATGTTCCACAAACGTTGCGCTAATGGCATAAATTGTTGCACAATATGACGCAAATAAGGCGTTATTTGACGCACATGAAATGACATTTGACGCAAGTGCTATTTTTAACCATACATAACGCGGTCAGGCAAGTAACTTCTTTACTTCTTGCCTCTGGTAATATAGGTATGGTGTTGGAATTTGCATGTGTTAACTGAGCTATAGACGGTAGTAGCCAGAGCATACGGCGAAGTGGGACGTATTTTCACCGTTGCTGACGGTATACCACAAGGACGGCATGACGGCAATGGAATGGCAACGCTCTAATGACGGCGACGACGCGATCGCGATGAAACCAGGACGGCCTGACAACCGCGAGTGGCGATGGCGGCATGCATGACGACCACTGCGCGACTATGACGGCATGATTACTAATGTATCACGACTGCGTGATAAGAACGACGGGAAGACTGCATAGTGATGATGGTGATATGACGATGGCGGCATGCGAAGAATGCATGATCACGACCGAGTGACGACTGCACAATGACGTGAAGTCGCCAGAATCATCCTTGTACGTACTAAGTATGCATTTCTATACGTACGCTTGGGATCTTGAGTTAAGCCATCGACATAAACGCAGACAAAACTGAAAACGCAACAGAGCATCCTATTCGTTTTTGTTTTTTGTCGGCGTTTCAATTTTTACTAACAAAGCCTGGTTTCCTTAATTAATCGATGTGTTCGCAATGCCCTGGCTCACCCCTGGCAATTACAAATTTGCTTCCTACCTAGAACATCAAGAATTTAGGCGCACCGTCAAACAGGGTATCGAACCAGAACTGAACCGAAAACCAAAAAATAGAAAACATTATTTTTCCTCGAACCAGAACTGAAGCGAAACGTTGCGATGCTCTTTAACGCGTTAGCGTTAAGGGCCCCGTGTCGCAGAAAATCCGGCGTCGGCGTAAGCGGCGGCGTCGTTGGCGGAAATAATCATGCCGAACCACATCATCCCGAACCACCCCGACCTGCCCGGGCAGGCGCTTCGCGCAAGGCGTTAGTGAACAAAAATTGAATTTCTCAAAGGAAAATCCGCCAGAAAACTCTTAAAGTAAACGTAAAGTAAACGTAAAGACGTAAACCTACAGACGTGATAGCGTCGGATAAGCATTCAGACATTTTTGAATGCTATCGCGTTCCACTCGAGCTTAAGCGTCCTGCAAACTTTTTCACTCCGGAGCGAAACCGAAAAGAAAAAAATAACGGTTTTTGGTTCAGGTTGGCCACCTTTTCGAAAGCTTTCCATCCGTGCACTGCCTGACCTTGTGGCTGAGCTATCCTAGATCATTTGTCAATGGACACCATCTCCAACACCATCTGTTTTCCTCTAAGTATTCTTTGGTTATGCAGATGAACTTGAACCGGTTGGAATCTGTTTAAACCGTTATTATTTAGATCCGGAGTTAAAGCGTAACTAAACCATTTTTTGTGAATCGGAACGAAAAAAAAAAAAAACAGTTTTAGTTCGACCCTCTGCCGTCAAAGGCTTAAACGGTATTTGCTCCTCAGGGCAATCTGTCGGGATAGAAGCTTTTCGTTATAGCTATGTTCATTATATCGGGGCCAAGCTCTCCGAGAGGAGTCTCTCGGAAATCTGATGCGTGGAGATGACGCTTCCCGCGGTAGTGTTTCATCTATGTGCGTTCGCCTTGTACGTCGTATACGATCAGTATAATATAGCTTTGCCTGTGGTACAATCTGAGCGTACAGCCAAAATTACGAAATCGCCCGACCTCGGGCAAATTCTACGGCGGCGCATCATCTAACGTTATCAATCCTTATTTAACCTCTCTATCGCCATCCGATACTCGACTGATAAGCCTAATGTCTTATACTCGATTAGCAATTCGGAATTACGCGCGTACCGCAGGAAAGCCCCGA
The DNA here is from genome assembly GCF_013339745.2 of Dermacentor silvarum. NCBI lineage: Eukaryota > Metazoa > Arthropoda > Arachnida > Ixodida > Ixodidae > Dermacentor > Dermacentor silvarum. Next base: position 91,744,704 of record NC_051164.1, read on the forward strand.
ATGCCGCCCTAAATTGTTCTCTGCCGCTAAATTATTTTTGCCTGCCCCCCTCCACACCGGCAGGAAAATTTCTGTTATCAGGCGCTTCCAATGCTGCAGCCACAAACGGCAGCAATCGTGTCGCGAGCAAGTTAACGAGCGCGATTACTGGTGTCCGAATCATTAATCGCAGCTATGGTTTTTGTCTTTTTTTTAATTGTGTTTTTCATACCGGCCATGTTTCTCGACGCTCTGCGCAATTTGCTGCCATCGCAGTCGACGTGGTGCTAAATTGTGTCGCGAAATGACCATCCGCTCCTCATTCGCATCATTACATGGTAGACTCGCGTGCTGTGCACTTACACTCTGTACAGAGTGAACCACAAGCAAAGCGAACGGAGAAAGAGTCGTCACATAGCATACTCGCATTGGCAGTTATATACCTGTAGGAGCCGCCGATGCCGGCCAGTGGCCTGTGGCGAAGGTGGTTAAACGATGGTTAACGCTGGTAGTTATGGTGGTAGGACGAACAGCTTCATCTGCCACAAGAAAGTGACCAGAATTGCACGCCCGCGGCATTTTTCCTGCACGTTGCGTTTATCGTATTGCGTCGTACACCCGGCAACCAACGTTTATTTCATAAAGCGGCCACTTCGAGAAGCACCTTTATCGCCGCACCTTCCTGCTATCACGACCCGTTTTCTTTATCTACACCACTCCCTCCATATCCGTGCGTCTGGCCTAAAGGTCCAGCGCGCTGCTATGCGATTGAGTCGTAGTAATCAATCAGGCACTAATTAGTTCGGGAAAGTTGCATCAAACGTTTTGCGCCTTTGTTTATATATATACTTTTACCCCTTCTATTATCTTTTGTTCCCTTTAACCTGCACAGCCCTTTTACCCCAGCACAGTAGAGCTAGCCACCCGGTACTTACACACTGGATAACCTCCCTGACTTCCATTTTTCTCCCTGATGCTAACACGCACTCTGTCTCCAGAAAGTATAGCGAGAAGAGCCCGGGAAACCACGAAAAGAACATTGACTGCAACCCGCGAGCTAGGTTTAGACAAGGGTAATGAAATTGCGCGAGCCCTTCGCAACGAGAGAGGGAGGGAAATGACGTACGGAAAAGCAGGGGAGGTTAACCAGAGGTAGTTCTCGTTGGTTACCCTGCACGTGGGGAAAGGGGTACGGAGATAGAAAGAGACTAAAAGCACAAGGGGAGTAGGCGGCTTTCTATATAGTCTATTATATCATGTAGACCCGCATATCACAGGGACTTGAGCCTTCTGCCTTCCTGCGCGGAGTTACTTTGGGAGCATGTACACTCTCCTAGAACTTTTTGTTCTGAAAGTGGAGAAGTGTAGTGGAAAACTAACGCAGCGCACTATAGAGCACCTAACACGGCTTCGCGGCGAGGGTAGCAAAGCATTCGATGGGACGTAGGACTATACTATACAATAGCGAAGTGCATACAGACAAGTACACTAAACTGCGTGGCATCTCCTGAAGAAAAAAAAATTAGACTTGGACTATCTTGACGTGTCTAAAGCGACCACGTACGCTCTCTGTGTTCCGGTGCTCCTCAAACTACATATATAGGGACTGAGACACGCTGACCAAGTTTGCTTTCAGCTCTGATTTATCGATCATGCAAAATAATACCTTCCAATTACTGTGTACAAGTAAAATTCTGCTTGCTTATGCTGCCATTGTGCAACGAGTTTGAGGTTAAAAAATACGTCCTGCAAATCTCAGTCTGACCTCACCGGCTTAAGCCACGCAAGTGCACCAAAACCGCAGTGGCAAGTACGTCCGAGTAGAGATTCTCTCAGCCTACAATCGTTTTAATTAACAGAAAGAAGTATTTAAACTAGGGTGGGCGAATATTCGAAGCTTCGAATACAAATTGAATACTACACATTATTCGTATTCTAAAAGTAACTATTCAGTATTTTCGAATAATAATCTCGACTATTCGAAATTTTCGACTATCATAAATTACCCGCAGTGAGATGTGCAACGACAAACTTTTTTTTTTTTTTTCGAAAGGATGCAGAAACAAAATTAGTAGTGCAAGCTCTGTTCTCGGTTTTGCGGCGGAAGGCTACATGAGAATCGGCGATTTTTCCTTGTAGTTTCTGATTTAGTGTGTTTTCAGACTAGTTATGTAGCATTTCTATCTCTTACGCTACAACCTGTGACGTTTTTCTTGTAACGGCCAATCTTACCGTGTCTACGGAACACAAGTCCTTCAGCAGCTTTAATGTTCCAGAACTTACGTTTTCTTCGGCAATCATTATAGTCATTTTCCGTAAGCTATAGTAGCCACTCTTTCGTGGAGAGCTTGTTTGCAACCAGGCTCTAAAGTTGTCGAGAGGCTATCCGTGCAGGTTTTTCAATGACAATTAGTGATTTCGTGTCTAACACTGATCATTTGACTCAGAATATTTTTTTTTTCGTTCGCCCTAGTCAGTACAGGCGTGGTACCTAATCATACCGAAATAAATATTCCTGCAGTAGATATGCGCGTCTGAGTTTGACTATTCGATATCCGATTTGATAAGTTCGGTACTTACTCGCGGTAATTCTTATTCGAAAAATGTTATATTCGCCCACCTCTAATTTAAAGACACGGACTCTAACCGAGAAGGGCACAAAAGAGAGGGGCCTAATTCGCAAAGCTTTTCGCTTGTAAGAGCTTTTTGCCATTGGTCGACCGCCTATATATTATTAAGGCGAAGGCATCGCGAGCGGAAGCTACGCCGATTCAGCATCCGTTCCGAGAACCAAAAGCGCCGTCTAACGCTGCCGGACTACTTGGCGCAGTAACACACCTGCAGAAGCTACGCCACCGTAGTTTTCACGTGACATGCCATAGAAAGCTGTCCACGAATACATTGCGCGTGACCAAGTTCCCGTGTCGCTGCGTTCAGAGCCGGAACAAAAAAATCGCCACGTGCGCACCTTTCAGCGCACTGGCCCATTTCGAACTTTTCCACAGCCTCCCACAGTGCGGTCAGCAACCAACCACAGCGCTTTGTTTTAGAGGACACAGCCCGACCCCACTTACTCTACACGGCATACGCACTCGCCCGCCATTGCCTTGGTTCGTGTCGTAAGAGTAGACGTTTATGCTGCCTCTTTTGTTCGCGGGAGTGCGCATTCTGTCTCGTTTCGAAAGGGGGCGGGGGGAGGGGGGGGACGAAATTAAAAAAACAACGGGTCAAGTTCCTCATAATGAGTCGCGATATACGTTGCAGAATACTGTTTATTCAGGCATGCATGCATGCATGCATCCCCGGTCGCGACCTTCCGACCAAGTGTGGACACTTTGCGCGGCCTCAGTATATACAAGCGGAAAAGTAAGACGTCACCCGCGGAGCGTGAAACCAAACGGGGCGGCATATAAGCACCCTCTGTGTTTCTTGGAACCCCCGTTACACACGACGTGGGCTTGCGGGGCGCGTCGGTACGATATCCAACGCCGCAATCGGAGCACGACTACGGGTGTCATTTTCGGTGGCAAATAACAGGTGGCGTGGGCAGCACCGCCTCCGCAATCAACGTGGCGGCGGCGAACGCAACAACCGCTAAAAGTTGGGCGCGATTGCGATCTATATCGCGCAGTGAGAAACGTGATGCGAATGGGCGACCATGCATTGGCGCGCATACGTTTAGCACGATGGTGCGCGCGCGGGATAGGTACAAGTATACACGTCCGGGAGTATACATGTATATATGTGGTATTACACTCGGCCGCGTACGAACGCAGTGCTTAAAGGCAGCAACGTATACATAACGGTAGGAGGGGAAGGGGGGGGGGGGGGGGAATGTTGCGCGGAGCCAAAATCACGCATGAGCGGCGACCCAGCAGCAAATTGCTGTCAGCATCTTTGTCGGGAGTTCCACGAAAGCACCCGTCCGATGCCTCTGGATATCGCTGAATTACATGCGCAGATGTTGAGAGCTAGACGATCGAGATACGCTGCGCGCTGCCCAGACAACTTCATGTATAAACATGGCGAAGCTGTGTTGGAGCTCCCATGTGTTCTCGGCAATGCTTTTCTGTCCCTCTCCCCTTCGTATCTATACCTTGCCTCTGTCCGGAACCCGACGACTTGCCTATAGCTGTTTATTTGTTCCTTTGGTGGACGAGCGCTTTCTGTCAAGTCGATTTCGTTGTCTATAGTACACATTTGGTCGCCAGTCGTCTATACTGACGTGTTTTTTTTTTGTGTGTGTGTTTTTTTTCGGCGTTGAAGTTGTGGAGCGCTGTTTTCAAGCTCTGCGTAAATTAGCAAGCGACTTTCTATGTAAGAAGCAGCTCTCACGATTTTTGAGACAGGATTAACCTGACTTCAGTTCGATAACGTGAATTTCATCGCAGATGAAGAAGTAGCTGTGTATTTAGGGGAGAATAAAAAGCCCAGCGGAGTCACTAGCCGGGTGACACGGGGTCTCCCCTGCGTCTTCTCTGGACGCCCCCCCAAAAAATGCCCTTTTTTTTTTTAGGTGTTGGCGAAATCATCGAGCTCTTGTTAGCTCTGTGGTGTTGCAGCGGAACCTTGGTTAGTCGTTTAATCCGCAATAAAATTACTCAATGGAACTGTCATTGAGCAAACCACAGCAGTTTAGTCATTGAATTTGCGTCGTTGATTCCCTGTTATGCGGTTAATGACTGACAGGTAGTCATACATTATTACCATGGCATAGTTAAATACACGAAATACTCGATTATGCATGTCCTGGTTGTCTTAGTTGCGTCACGGCTTGCTCGCCATAACCGAGCTTAAGTTACAAAGAAGAATATCAGCCATTTTCGTTGTCTAATAAGAACAGCATGTACTTCATCCACAAAGAGCCACAACCCGGTTTCTGCTTGCGAATTCACAGTCGCCTCAGAAAAACAACGGCTCGCGCCATCGCGCCGCCAAATAGGAACAACCAAGCCGCACGCAGTTTCTTCCAACGAACGCGCAACATGGAAAAAAGCATGCCATCTTTCGACCACTTTTGCGCAACGGAGGCGACATTCGAATACGAGTATTTACATATATGTATTCCAGTGAACGAGAAAGCCTAGATATCAGTAAACAGAGCCGCAGCGTATTACGGGCGCCTCATGCAGAGGAGGAAGGAGGTGGGGGTGAGGGGAAATACGGATCGGCATTTAATGCATGGTTTCCCCAAGGTTGCCGCTTAATCGGCCACAGCCGGGCAGAAAGAGCCCCCCTCCCCCAAAGCGTACTCGTATGGACCGCGCTTACGCGTTAGCCTTGCGCGACGTGATCGAGAAACGGAGATTCGATTTGTCGCCCCGGGTGCATATAACCAGAGCCGGTGCAATGCTGTCGTCGCTCGAGGGGTAAATCGAGCGGCTGCGTCCTTCGCAGGGACGCCAGCGGCACCGGCAGAGGCCGGGATTATGCCACGCGCAGATGAATGCCGCCGGCATATAAGCGCGGGCGAGTCGGCAACGTCGGCAAAAGTAAGGGGGAAAAAAGTGGGGCGGCGCTAGGGCGAAGAGATATTTACGAATGTTTAGGACGATGCCAGGGGGCAACCAATCGCGCCCCAGCTATAGAGGAGACCGGAGGAGGAGCTTCGACTTGGCTCGGATTGCGCTTTTTGACGACGCCCCACCACCACCGGCTTCCTATAGCACACGTGGCCGACAGAACGCGGAGCCAAAACAATGGCCGCGGGTGATGCGGAGCGCTAAAGGCCTCTTGTAGTTGTTTTAACGAAACGATATTGGAACTATAAGGCTTCCAGCAGCGCGTTTGTTTCTCGTGTGTCAGGTGCCTAAGGACAAAAACACACTGGAGCAAATATTCGGAACTAGATGAGGCCTGTGTATGCAGCAGCAAAGATGCGGAGAGCACTCAGCACGCGAAGGGATTCAACCAGTGAGAATCGTAGGTAACGTACACGTTGCAGTAGCGCGTGGATTTAAAGTGGACGGAAGCATCAATCGGTAAGCATTCGAGATATGCAAGAGCCATGTAGAGTACTGGTGAAAAAAAAAAAAAAAGCAGGAATGAGATTGATACGACCGGAGGTGTTACATTGATAGGCAGCGGTACAAGGTAGATTTTGAAGGGAAATAAAAAGGATTAATGAGATGTATACAACAATGCTAGATAAAAAAAAAAACATGTATAGCATACCTGATTATATCAAGCAGGCTAGTCTGACTATTTGTCACCGCCCCGTTTCAAAGGCGATGCCATTAAATCATCATCATCATCATATCAGTGACGTAAGCAAGGGGACTCCACTGTCGTCTACTACCGTCTGCGGGCGCAATTGCGGAATGTTCAGTCGTCTAACCCCCGCTTTCAGTGCGCCCACGTGCAGCATTCTCTTACGGGTAATTCTATAAAAAATAAGCATTATCAGGCCAACACAAGTCATTTCTCATCTGGGTTCCATAAAACCACAGCGGTCGCCACCAAGGAGCCCAACCACGACTTCAAAACTCAATCGCAAAAAAATCACACCGAATGAGTTGACAAACCAGTCTTTCCACCCCGGTTGCGTGTGCATAAAATATGTCGACATGATTTTCAGGAAAGCCCCCGCAGACACACACTACATTGCTCTGCAAAAACTGATTCGCGGAACCCGCTCATTAATGCATTCCTTGCCATTAACGAATGGGCAAACGGCAGAGAGCAGAAGAACAAATCTTCAATGTCCATACTAAAAGTCGAGCATCGTCCGGGATTATCGCCCTTCAAAAACTGAACTAGGCTAATATCTCTTAGTTAGGTGAGCGGAAATGGTCGACAAAATTTTGCGACAACAAACCATTCTGCAATGATTGAACTATCGGAATACTACCGAAGGTGGCTTTTTAGGAATCGATAGCCTGGAGAGGAATCCTCTGCCTTGTGTGAACTTACTGAAATAATAAAAATAAAACTGTTCCGAAGCGATAGACTATACATAGCCATTTTCTTTTTTTACCCCCCCCCCCCCCCCCCGGTTTTCGGAGTAGCCACTGCGTCTACTAATAGCCCGCGTAATCCGGGGGTCCCATCGGCCCTTGGGTTACTAGTCACGACAATAAAATTAATAAGTAAGCAAATAGATGAAACATTCCCGCACAACCCATATCACGATGAATGCGGACGTCAATGCGATTAGCACTGAAGCTATGCGTAGCCGAAACGGGTCATGCGTGGAGCGTGTACGCAGCTGAGCTCCATTCCCGCCCATTCCACTGGATACGCTACGCCCTCTGGCGGCGGCGCCACGATACACGCGTATGGCGCGTGTAGATTCAGACAAGACTGTCGTCTGTCTCTGTCAAAGCGAAAACCGTTCTACACGCTCGCGTGAACGATGCCCGCGAACACACGCAAAGGCCAGTGGCGCGGCAATTTTGCGTGTATTCGCGGGCTTCTTTCACACTCGGAAAAACACTTTTATGTAGCCCGTATTGGGCAACGGAAAGCTGTATCAGCAGATTTAACGCGGCAGCGTTAAGGGCCCCGTGTCGCAGAAAATCCGGCGTCGGTGACGGCTTCGGGGTTAAGCATCAGCGTCTGGTGGAAATAATCATGCCGAACCACATCATCCCGAACCACTCCGACCACACAGGCACTCCGTGTGGCGCGGAGGTCCTTGGTAAATGGTCATTTGACCATATACTTAAGTGCCACCTTTATGCTTTTCTGAGATAACCCGTGGGTCGATTTTAATTAAATTTGTTGCATTTGAGAGAGAAAGTTATATTCCAGTGACTGTTGGAAGTAGAATCTTGATTTAGGGCCTACACTTCTCTTACAAGAATTGCAGAAAACTGGTAAGCTTGAAAAAAAAATAGAAGCACTAAGGTTAGGTACCAATGATGTGGTACGTGATGTGGACACACACGTACCAAGTGTGTGTGTGTGTGTGTGTGTGTGTGTGTGTGTGTGTGTGTGTGTGTGTCTTCTTCTTTCTGGGGTTTTACGTGCCAAAACCAGTTCTGATTATGAGGCACGCCGTAGTGGAGGGCTCCGGAGTAATTTTGACCACCTGAGGTTCTTTAACGTGCACTACAACGCAAGCACACGGGCGTTTTTGCATTTCGCCTCCATCGAAATGCGGCCGCCGCGGCCGGGATTCGATCCCGCGATCTCGTGCTCAGCAGCGCAACGCCTTAGCTGACTGAGCCACCCCGGCGGGGTGTGTGTGTGTGTGTGTCTCTCACGAGTGAAGCCGACGGGAGCGGACGTGTCGAGTCGAGGTGCCATTTCAGCGCAGCAGGAGCAGCGTGCCAAAGAGATAAGTTTGGTTATTTTATATTTCACTTTTTGGTTTTTTTAGGAGGGTTAGCTTAGCCAAACAATCTTTATAAATTATTTTAATGCTTTCTCACTTTCTTGGTCTTCTCGCTTAGATAAAAGTAGGTAAAAAACATTTTTTTTTTCTTTTCCACATCTACGCCTTGTTAGTACGAGATGATGGTTGGTACTAGGGGGAACCCACGCGTGCGTTGTTCTGAGTGCGAGCGTTCCTACGCGCTGGAAGAAACGCGGTTTAAATCAGCACGCGAAGCGAATGGTGCAGATTTTATCTGTAGGATGTGTGTGCTAGGGTCGCGGCTAGACCGCCTAGAGCAAGACAAGGATAAGTTAGCTAAGCGGGTTGGAAAGCTAGAAAAGGAACTTCAAATCGAGCAGAAGCAGAGGAAGGAGGCAGAAGAAAAGCTAGCTAACGCAGAAATCCAGCTGAGCGCCACCATTCTGCAAAGCAATGATGAACGCATCGAGGCGAGCACCGCGAACGGAGCTGGCTCCGATGCGAGTGTAGAGACAGCCGAACCCGCCACGCCGGTAAGCAGTGGCGCAAACGTCAGTGATAGTCACGAAGGGGATACCACTGACGCGGCCGGGGAAGAAAACAAAGCCAAGGGCAAGAATAAGAAAGGAGGGGAGGGCATTGTGACTTCGGGGGCAGCTTTCGGCGGTGAGGGGGAAGGAAAGCGTCGAGTTGTCTTTGTTGGGGATTCCAACATGCGTAAAGTAGAACCGGCGATAGCAGAGAGGGTAGGGGCAGACGAACGAGTCCAGGTTAGCGCGCTTCCGGGAAAGCCGATTAGAGAGGTGATCGCGAAGGCCAAGGAACGCATGTGGGACACAATGGAGGAGAGACACCTAGTGGTGATAATGGGCGGAGTGATTGACGTACTGAACGGACGAGCAGCAGGAATCACAAAGCAAATAGCCAAAGGGGTCACCGACCTGCGGAATGTTTCAAAAGAAGTACAAATCGCGGTGTGCACGGTGCCAGAAGTTGAAAGGCAGGGTTATAAAATTGAAAGGGCAGTTCTTGCAGTAAACAGGGAAATTTGGACTCTAGCTAAAGCAATGAATTTTACGGTCATTGACATCAACCGTGAAGTGCACCGAGCAGGCCGCGAAGGCGCTTTTGTGCGTGACGGGATACATTTTAGTGAAAGTGTAGCAACACCGGTCGGAAATCGATTCGCGGCACGAGCTGTAGCTTTTTTAGGCGGGCCCCAGGCAATCAGGAAGCAGGATTAGGTATTGAACATAGCGAAACACCAGTAAAGGGCAGAATTAGGCGACCAGGAGTCAGGAAAAGACGCAGAAAGGATAAGAATAGAGAAGGTAAAATTTGCTACATTAACATGCAGGGTGGTCGTAAGCAGGAAAAATGGCTGGAAATTCAAACGCAACTGAATGATGAAGCGATTAGTGTGTACGCCTTGACCGAAACGCATCTACGAGATTTGGAGCAGCCGCCGGTTATTGACAACTTTGTATGGGAAGGGTGCAACAGAATGACCGGGTCAAGGAAAGGCGGAGGCGTAGGCGTACTAATTAGGCGAGGTCTGAAGTGGCGAAGGGTAAACGAGACATGTAAAGAGCATTTATGGATTAGTGGTACATGGCAAGGTAAAAAGACGTGGCTGGGAGTAGCTTACCTGTGGACAGGTAGTGATAGCAGGGAAAAAAATAAGGAATTGGTCGATTGCATTAGAAGCGATATTAATGAGTTCAGTAACTCGGGCCAGGTGATATTAGTGGGAGATATGAACGCGCACATGGACGATTTAGACGGATATACTGATTACAACGGCTCTCTAGTGCTGGATTTGTGTGATGAACAGAACCTTATAGTAGTTAACAGGGAGAATAAGTGTCATGGACAGGTAACGTGGCAATGCGGAAACAGGCAGTCATGTATCGACTACGCCTTAGTCTCAGAAATGGTCTACGAACAACTGGACCAAATGATAATAGACGAAAATGGAAAAAATAGCCTGGGAAGCGATCATAGACGTTTAGCATTAAAGTTTGGGAGAGATACCAGCTCAGAACATGAACCAATAGCCTCAGAGTTTTTAAAAATGAATGACGAGCAAATAACAGAGATCGCAAACAACATAGAGAAGAAAATTGAGGCTTTTCCTACAGCAGTCTGGGAATATAAGGAACTGGTGGAGGTTATGCAGCATGAAATAAGGCGGACACGGCAATACAATTGTTGGATTGGAAAGAGGAAACCACGTAAGTGGTGGAACAAGGAAATTAAACAAGCTATAGAAGAGCGTAAAGAGGCATCTAGGGTTCATCGAGAAGCCAAAAAGTTGGGATTACAAGAAGAAGAGGTGCTCCTTAGATGGAATACATACCGAGAAAAGAAAAGGGTTGCGAGTGAGCTCGTGCAAGAGAAAATTAAATGCGCAAGTGAACGTTGGGTGCATAACATTCACAAAAGAGACAAAGGCGCCCCAAAAAGATTCTGGAACCATATAAAAGCACTCGGAGCTCCAACTAGAAACTCGCAAACGGCTATAAGGGATGAAGACGGTAACATCTATGAAGGCGATGATGCGCTGCGGTACATCACAGACGTTATCAGGCATAACTTCGGGACGAGAAAAAGCGTAGTTCAGACAACAGATCCAGCAACAACAGAGAGGCCTGAGAGATCAAAATTCAGCATAGAAAGCTTTTATTGGAAAAAGGCAGCAGAAAATGTCCCTAACAACACGGCAGCAGGACCCGATGAAATCCCAATACAGCTAATCAAAAACCTCGGTCCAAAAAGCAAGGCACTGCTGACTAATGCCATAGAGCAAGTGATTAGAACAAAGAATATTCCCGTTGGATGGCGTGAAAGCAAGATGAATCTTATCTACAAAGGCAAAGGAGATAAGGATAAGACGAGCTCGTACAGGCCAGTTACAGTAACGTCGGTGATATATAGAATGGCAATGCAAGCCATAAAATTAGAACTGTCGAAGTGGGTGGAGGAAAACGGTGTATTGGGGGAACTACAGAATGGGTTCAGGCCAGGCAGACGCTTAGAAGACAATATGTTTGTACTAACTCAGTGCATAGAGATTTCAGTAGCTCAGAAAAGACCTTTATGGATAGCATTTCTAGATATTAAAGGAGCTTATGACAACGTAGACAGGGAATTGTTGTGGGATATTCTTCAATACGAAGGCATAGATGACGATTTCGTGGAGCTGCTGAGGGAGATATATCGAGACAACCAAGTACAAGTGGCATGGGAAGGCCGAAAAGGAAATGAAATGGTGGGAATTCACCAAGGATTGAAGCAAGGATGCCCTCTGTCACCATTGTTGTTCACGCTTTACGTCAAGGGCATAGAAAGACGACTGGAAAACAGCGAATTAGGTTTTGATTTATCCTACATGCGTAATGGACAAATGGTGCAACAGAAGATCCCTGGACTGATGTACGCAGACGACATTGTGCTACTAGCGGACAATAAAAAAGATTTACAGATACTTGCGAATATCTGTGGGAACGCAGCGACAAATCTAGGCCTTAAGTTTAGCTCAGAG